>NW_017142786.1:616716-617446 GCF_001652005.2 Ceratina calcarata
ATATATTTATTATCTACGTACCTTGGCAATAAACAGTGGTAATTAACGATGTTATTACCAAAAATAGCAGACGAATGCACATTCTTTAATTATATCTTCTTCGATCGCTTATAATTTAGTAGAGACATGACGTTGAATTATATTTAAAATTTAATTAGGAGTAATCGACAGGAATTGCAGATAATTACCCACTGCCTGAGTGAATCGATACTTTCGTGACTAACAGCTCATACTCTGGCTGACAGTCACCTGGCTAACGCTTTTCTGGCGACAGTTTTACGCGTTAACACCTGTAGGCTGCGCGTGTAAATCGATTCGATCTTATATATAAGAATCATTCTTACTTTTGTCTCTAACTTTTTAATATATCTGACAATTTTAAAATATCCAGCTGCCAAAATAGATGGTGTGTGTTAGTTATGTACAGAAATATTAAAAGTAAAATCAGAAAGGGGAACAGATTTTTAATTGCATTTCTATTATTTCTATCATTTTCTATCATTTGAAGTTATTAAAAAATGAGGCGGTGTGTAGAAACTGTGACGTGAACAGAAATTAGAACCATTACCTTTCCTACAATTTTAAATTTCATTTTTTCCCTCTTGAATTTGCGATAGGAATAAAAATTTCGTTAGGAATACAAATGCAATTCATACAATACAATCTATTACCATTTGCTGTTGAATTATTTGATATTTATTATAGTGAAAATATGTACAATTTAAAGAAT
>NW_017142786.1:618297-639034 GCF_001652005.2 Ceratina calcarata
GAGAACCGGATTTTACTTATTTTTATATACAATATATCAATATCTTTAAATTCATCAGTGTCTCTTGAATTCAAATCAGATCTGACTCGCCACCCTCGCCACTGGCGATATCCTCCGTCAGTGGTTCTCAATGATGTATCGGGACGAAGTTTCGTAATGGTGGAAGAAGAAGACTATGCAGCTACAGTGCTCCAATGGAGGATGGAGTAGCCGGGGTTTTGAAATGACAACAAGTGATTGATATTATTGACGATGATTAAAATGTGAGGCGCGAAGAGTGGCGGTATATTTTGGGCCGACGGCCAGTCGAATTTTTGTTGGTAAGCGGCTCGGCGGAGCGTATCGTCCGCGTACACGACCGTATATGCATAATTTTCATTCAAGGAGCGTGAAAATTGCCAGTGCCCATTGGTGAGAAGGTTATGTGAGTGTCGGAATAGCCGCGTCGTTCGCCGTTATCGTCGACGCAAAGTTCGGCTTGCCAGGATGGGCCAGGGCACGGACACCTGCACAGACAGGCCCGCCGAAGTCAGCGTGATCCGATTCGTTTCAAGGAATCGCACCATCGAGGAAATCGCACCTAAAAAGGTAAAATTCGCCGGAGCCATTTAACTGAAAGGGTTCAACGACCTCTAACTCAAAACAAATCGTTCGACGAATGCATGTACACCCGCATTTTTCAATCTCCTATGATCTTATACGATTGTCAGTTTTCAAGCTAATGATCAATGATAATGATAATGATTATATATATATGACAATAAAATAATTCATTTTCATTTTCATTCTTATGTTTTAAATGTTCAGTCTATGTATCCAAATTATAAACATTATTAGGGAGCTCGACATGATGTTAATTTAGATCAACAATTCTAGGAAGTGTATACTTGTAAGCAACGAGGTTGTGGCAAGACGTTTACCAATCAAGATGAGTATAAGACCCACGAGGCTCTTGAAGCTTTAAAGATAAGATTTATGTATGTAACATTAGCCACAATAATAAATCGAATAAAATATTGTGAAATACCTATAAGTCTGTGATATAGCAAAATTCGATGATAGTTGTAGGGAACCAGGATGTGGGGAGGAATTGTCAGATCCTGGGAGCATGTGGCGTCATTATCAGGAATGGCATAACAATGAGACAAATGTGTTTATATGCCCGTACACGAATTGCGGGTCTTTACACGCGACCAGTATCAGTCTAGAAGAACATATCGAGAACTGTCATAGGCAACCGTTGCCACTACCGACCGAGCCCGAAGTAATATGCTTCGAGGATCCCGAAAACACAGTGGAAGAGGAAGCTGTACAGAGTTCGGAAGAGTATGAGAAGAGAAGTGGCGATACATTCGGGATAAAAGTACGCCAGTACGACGATAACAACGAGCAAAACGTTCACAGAAATGACAATGTACAGCAACAACAGAAGAAGGAAGTCGATCAGGAACAGAATAATACGAATGATAGTTCAAAGGAAAATTACTCTTCCGCCGGAGAATCTCTAAACGAGACTGGCAATTTTTCTATGAACGAAAATCTGATTCTGAACGCGGAGAATTTTCTGTGCAAGTACGAAGGTAACGCGAACAAATGTTCGGAATTGCAGACGGAACATTCCTCCCAAGAGAAAGCCAACGTGATTTACGTGAACGGTGATATTACTATCACGAAGAATAACACAAAGAATGAAATGTGCGGTATTAATTCGAGGACGCAGGAGCATAGGGCCGAGCTGGATAATCTCGAGAGGGTGTTTCTCAAAACTGAGGAGAACAACGCGGAAACGAATAGCAATTGCTCGGACGACGAGGAGTACACGCCGAAGAAGCAGCGCATGTCCAGGTACAAGCAAGAGATTTATAAATGCGGCGTGAACGGCTGCGGGAGAAAGTATAAATACATATCCCATTATCGTCACCACCAAGAGAGTCACAAGGTAGTAATGAATACAGTCAATTCGAACTCGAACAAACTAGTGAAATTAAAGCAAGGGAAAGCTTCAACCGTCAGTTTTTTCTTGTAAGTTCAACGATATTATTACAATACAAGGTAAACGTCCCAATCTTTATTCACACAGAACATAAATTGGGACGTTTACCTCATTGTGAATACAAGATATGCGTAATTAATCGTTTATTAATTAGATGCAAAATTCCTGGCTGTGGAGCACAAGTGAGCAACGTGACTGGTTTGTGGAAACATTACCAGGACAATCATGCTAATTCGAAATTGCCGATACCAGGAATGAAGAATAACGAAATATTTCGGTCAGTTTTTTTACTCTAACGTACGGCTTGGAATTGTTGTAACATTCAAGAAATTACGCTAGATCGTAAAATGCGTGTTTCAGTTGCAAGATTCCTGGATGCGAATCAGAGTTCAGCACGACGATGTTGCTTGTTAAACACTTCACCGAGTGTCACGCGAACGGCAATAACGCTGGCACAAACGCGAAAGCGAAGACTGGGAATGGGAGTAGTTTTCATTACGCCGAGATGTTTAAAGATGATGCTACGAACCCGCAAGTAAACTTTAAGACTGACTCGAAAGCAAAGAGTAATATTAATGTAAATGACTGTACGATAAGCACTGACGAGCAACAGAGATTGTCGTCGATCGTTAAGAAGGAAGCTCGGGATTGACTTGAGATTAACTAGTAAGTTGAAATACGACGATAAATAATTAACGTTGATCATCAAGTTAGATTGGCGGGAAAGTAATGTCGATTCTCATCATTATTATTTCGCTAATCAGGTTTTTCAATTCTCATATTTAAAAATCACTATTATTTTACGAGCAACTCTGCGCCCGTGATTGCTCGAATCGCGAAGCAAATTATCGTTCCTCCCATATTCGATTCCTCGTCTTTTTGGCTAGTCATTTTTTTTTAACTTCTGCGTTACTGATTTTAATGTCGACGGCTCTTGTTAATTAATGGACTGCAGATTTTCATCAGCAAAATCAATTATTTATGGTATCAGTATGAAAAATGTATTTTTGGGTAAACATTAATTCTATCGTTTAAATATTGCAATAAGTATTTAATTATTATTCTTGATATTCTATACAGTTTTATACATTAGAGGCAGTGTTTAAATTTCTGATATATTCAATACTCTTCTAAGTTCATAAAATCCGCTATTTATTAATCAGTTACTAGACCGTTTCATAAATCCCGCTATTTTCTCATTACCAAATATGGAATTTAAAAAAGTTCGGTTCTTTTGTATTAATATTGAAAACTTTTATAGGCATTACAATTAAAGAATATTAATCCTTATAAAGGAAACATAATATAACAGTATGTTTCGCTGTTTTTAAGCATATCTTACTGTTATTATCGGACTGCGGATTTTTATGCGATTATTAATAACTCAAACGTGCAGATAATTCACATAGTACGAGACAAAAATATTCGTAGTTTTAAGTACACATTATAATATTTGGAGAATTAACATTTCTGTTCGAATCCGATTTCTCCAATGTGGGAATTTTGTGTAAAAATCCACAGCCCGGTCGTCATTTTCATAAAAAGAAATAATCGTTACAGATGCTCTTAAGAAATATTAAATTATCTCGAAAAGAGGGAATATGAAATGAAGCTGGAACAACTTTAAAGCTAAGTAAATAATAAATGAATAAGAACGCAAAACATAGAATCGATCACAAAAATGTTTGACCGTCCTCAAAAGAATCTTGTGTTAAAGTATAATTATAATTCAGATTTAAGGATGTATTGNTCTATACTCTTTAGCACGTAGCTATTTATTATTAGCATTGTTCTTCCGATGTCTGATTTCTTTTTAATTATAGGAAATGCGTTTTTCTAAGGTACATAAACTTTTGGGATTGACTGTATAGCCAATACATCCTTAATATCTAAGATGATCAAATATCTTTGTAATCGATTATTCAGTTTCGTAGACCGACAAGCCTAGATTGGCAAGTTCAATAGACAAATGAATAAAGTTCGAAAGAGAACAGAAGTTCATCGCAGAGTAATTCGCGCGTATGTTAATATACGCAAGGAAATATGAAACTCTTGACTTTCCATACTAATTTTTACTATTTTATATTACTGTATCATTTTGATGTAATTTATATTAGATAATGATCGTTGTAGCTATCGTATTAAGTAGGTAGGGCATATGCGTAGGAACGTAAGCATTTTATCCAGCATTTTCATTTGTATGTCTGTACATTGAGAAGAAAATAAAGTGCAATAGCGAGTTGGTCTGTAATGCAAATCCAGTTTACAAACCACTTCGTGACCTATCATCTCTTGTTTCCTGTTCTGATGCTTCGCAACATAATTAAAATTCTATTTGTTCCCTGAGTGAACCGCGTAGAAGCTTTACTTTCTTCTTAGCTTTTTTATTTTAAACCAACGATTGAATACATTTTTGCGTAACATAGAATGAATTATGCCTACAATTCTAGCGGCAGATTTAAGGAAAATTTGAAAGAGGTAGAGCCTCTCTCAGAAGCCAATTTTATCATTATTATAAAATATGTACAGGTAATTCTCTGATTTCGGAGCAACATTTTACCTACAGTTGACTCACGGTCCAATGTGTTATCCATGCATATAAGTATAAAAGTGAAATCGAAATAGGGCAATTTCTCTATTAAGTCTTCAGCCTTGGTCCATATCAATCTACTGAGGCTTTTGCTTAAATCAAGTACGATCATACGCGGGTGTTCTAACACGTTAAAAATGTTCTGTACGTTATATTTTATTTGCGTGATTAATTGGTGCGTGGCAGAGGGGCATAATTTCCTATTAATAATCGTAGACGATTTAAGGCCCGCTCTAGGATCTTACGGTGACGAAAAGGCTTACACGCCGAATATAGATAAATTATCAACGGAAGGTTTCACTTTCAATCGGGCATACGCTCAGGTTAGAGAGAAAATAACGATTTTACTTTAGATCTTTCTATCCTTACTATGTAAACGTAGTTAAAAAAATATCATAATTCAAGCGTAATCGTAGCATACGTGTTCTCGCGGGATGTTCACGAAAGTTTGAAATTCAATTGAAAGATAAGAAGAAGGCATAAAATCTGATAAAACTGTTGTAGAGGACAAATGAAATGAAGAGAAATAATTTTGATTTTTAGCAAGCCCTGTGTGCGCCGAGTAGAAACTCATTTTTGACAAGTAGAAGACCCGACACCCTTCGCCTTTACGACACCCACAGTTACTGGCGCGAAAGCGTTGGCAATTTTACAACGTTGCCCCAGCATTTGAGAAGCAACGGCTACATTACGAAAGCTATAGGAAAAGTATTTCATCCAGGAATCAGTTCGAATCATTCTGACGATTACCCTTACTCTTGGTCTGAAATCCCCTTTCATCCTTTTACGGAAAGATACAAGAATGTGGCCGTGTGTCGATCAAACTTAACGACAGAGCCTATGTTAAATCTTGTTTGCCCAGTTGATGTGTCTTCAATGCCGAATAAAACGTTGCCAGACATAGAGATTATGCAAGAAGCTAAACGGTTTCTATCTAATCAAGCAGGGAATGTTACTCCCTTCTTTTTAGCTGTTGGTTTTCAGAAGCCTCATATACCGTTCAAATATCCTGAAGGATATCTAAAGTATCATCCATTGCAGAAATTTAAAATAGTCGAGCCGTATAAATGGCCAAAGAATGTTAGTAGCGTAGCTTATAATCCTTGGAATGATTTAAGGAAACGAGACGACGTGGCGGCATTGAATCTGAGATTCCCCTGGCAAAAGATACCAAGTAAATTAGAATTATAATACGTATAATACCATCGCTTTAATTAGAAACATTAATTTATATTTTTTAGAACGTTTTGCCAAATTAATCATTCAGTCGTATTACGCCTCTGTTACGTACATCGATGATTTAATTGGCGAGTTAATAAATCAATTGGAAGCTTCGTCAATTCGAAAAAATACTACAATAATATTAATGTCAGATCATGGTGAGAAGTGAATATTAATATTCATACTTGATATCTTATTAATTAACATTTGCGTAGGATGGTCGTTAGGAGAACACGCGGAATGGGCAAAATATAGCAATTACGATGTTGCTTTAAAAGTACCATTGATAATATCGATACCCAGCCTATCTAAAAGAGAAAAACGAGATTCAATCAATAAGCCTGCTTCTTCGTACACTCCAACAGTTATACCTTTTCTAATAGAATTAGTTGATGTATTTCCGACTATCGCGGACTTAGCAAACATTCCCATACCCAGTTGCTCAAAAAGGAATACAGAAATCACTTGTAGCGAAGGGAGTAGCCTCGTGCCGCTCATAAAAGCTGCTTCAAATAGAACGGTAAATCCATAAACGTCCACAATATATATAATTTTAAAGAATTATAAGAAGCGAACTTACAACTGTAATTTACAGCTATTGTACAAAGTACGTTGGAAAAGTGCTGCTTTTTCGCAATATCCAAGACCAAATATAAAGCCGTCGATGCATCCAAATAGCGATCAACCGTGTTTAAAAGAAATCAAAGCAATGGGATACACGGTAAGGAAGTACAGGTATCGGTACACAGCTTGGCTGTCCTTTAAAGCCGAAAATAAAGTACCAGATTGGAATTCTACGATCGCGGAGGAGCTATACGATTATAATAACGAGGATGGTGAGAATCAGAACGTGGCCTATTTGTCGAAGTACGCGAAAGTGAAGGGAAAGTTAAAGAGCTTTCTTGAAAAGCGTTGGGGAAGAATTTTCCCGACGAATAAACACAATTAATTTTCTTTACTTTCTGCCTAGAAAGTATTATTGATCAAAACTTTATTATAAAAATGAGTCTAGTATAACTAGTAGAAAACAAGTAATTCGTATCATTCTACCAAGGAATCCTTATATACATTTTTTTCAAAATTCTAACAAATTCAATTAAATGTAAACTGAACGTCTAGATTTATATCTTCTCAATGCTTACGACTTTTATATTAAACTACTAGTAACATAAATACAATTTCTGAATGTCATATATTCATTAAAATCTTATATTATTCAAATCAATAACGGAATTTTTTTCATAATTAATAGCTATGTGCCATCAATATTTCAAAAAATTGTACCCATTCTTTTGTTTTGAGCATATGAAACAGTAAAATTCACTTGCCCTAGATAATATTATGTATCAATTCGGAGATGTAACGAGAGTTTGCTTTGCAAAGGCTTTTCATGTGATGCCAAAAATATATACGCTACTTGAAATCGATATAAATTACATTAATACTGACATTATCTAGGATTATAAACTTAAAAGAATATGAAAAGAATAGCCACATATTTTCTTTCGTTTACTCTTCTTGATTTTTATTTATGTTATTCACTGTACTCGTAGAGGTGACCTGAAATTAGATAAAATCATTTTTAATTATTATCATCACCTCCATTCTCTCTTTACATAAAATTCAAAGTGTTACCTCTATAACATCATCGTCGTCCGCTTGTCTACTGGTGGTCCTATTTGGTTGATTCGACATATTCGCGTTTACATTCGGCATCACGTAATTTACCCGATTTAACGCTACTGGATTCGATATAACTGCTCTCAAATTTGTATTTTGATTCTGTATCGGCTAACATATATTAGCTCGAGATTATTATTTCTAGTGCTTAATGAATTGTTAACAATGACTAAATTACCTGCTCGAGTAGTTGCTTCGTGACATTGTTCATAGTCTGTTTTTCCCAGTAGTTGTACATTTCTGCCAACGCGCGACTCGTCAACATTTGCTGCATTTCTGGAGTTGCGTTGGGATACTGTAAAACATTCCATTAATAATGTAACTCCATATACTCAAATTAGAATTTCCTCTTTCAATTATAGAAGAGTAATATCGTTTTTCAATTATGTACGCGATAGAATAATAATCTTACATCTTTCTGAAGAAGTTCTCGAAGATTACTGTAATCCGTGGCTAGGTTCATTTGCGGTATCGGAGTGTACTGATTATTCATCAACGGATTTTGGGTGTATGCTCCCTGCATCGCGAACGTTGGTAACACTTTCGGTTTTCCCTTCTTTTCCTCTTCGTACTCCGTCCAAGCCTGCTTTCTCTCTTCCTCGTTTAACTCTTCCTCGGTCTATGAATAAAACAAATTTATATATAAAAGATATTATTTCTCATATCTCATATTTCATATCTAAGAGATATCAGCCTCGTCCGCGGCTGCAAAAGGCTAAAACATTTACAATGGAAATATAGCTTCCTTGTATAGCTATCGCGTGTCTGCTCAGTGCTCATATGCACAGAAAAATAGAGCTTTATTTTTATTACTCATAATAATAGTTTTTGTTTTAGAAATACATATATACTACGATACTCCAAAGTATATAAGAAAGCTATAATCCAAATTTGGTCAGTCGTTTTTTAGATTTTTCCTAAAATACAAACGGACGCTTTCTATCTATATAATAGTAAGATAAAATAGTGTTAAGTGCTAGTAGTCATTATAATAAAATAGATAAATTACTTTGTTTTCTAAGAGGGAGTCATGCTCATGATAATTTTTCACATAGTTCTTGTACTTCAAAAATATTTCTGCCAATAATCTGTCCTTTGGTAAATTCAAAGTTTGATTATCTTCGGTTTTGGGCTCGAAGGTATACAATTCGCTGAGATCATTATTACTGTAATGACGTTCTATCTGTTGCTCGTCGACAACCCTGCAAGAGAGTGACAGTTTTGTCACCTGACGATTGTAAATCTTCTCCTCCATTGTTCCAGTTGCTAGGAATCGATAAACGTAACAAGGTTTTTTCTGACCGAATCTGTAATAATTAATAATGTCAGCCTAAATTTATTTAACCACTTGCGGTGCAAGGAAATTCACAGTTGTGCGTGCCACGCACGTCATTTTTCTTTCTGCAACAATCGCCGACGACGTATGGTACACGTCGCTGGCGTTCCGGTAACAGAAGCATCTCGACGTGCGTATCACATCTTTCCACCGCAAGTAGTTAAGACACGTCAGTAGACACGTACCTATACACGCGGAATATGCTTTGGACATCGTGAGAAGGGTTCCAACTGGCGTCGAATATGATGACACGATTGGCAGCAGTCAGGTTTATTCCCAGCCCACCAGCCCGCGTCGAGATTAAGAATAGTCTACCTCTCGTGTTCGTCGGCCTGTTAAATATCTTGCACCACGCGCTTCTGTTCTCAGCGTTCGTTTGTCCGTCCAACCGGAAATAATCCAAACCCAACGACCAGCTACCGGTGTGACCAGCGATCAGCTCCGAGGTGCTGTTGTTCTGGGTGCTATCATCGATCTTCTCCAGGAAACGTTCGATCAGAGTCAACGAATATAACGACTGCGAGAATACCAACACTTTGTCACCGATTTGTTCGCATTCTTTCAAAATGCCAAAGAGCAGCATCAGTTTTGCCGAAACCCTCATGTCTTCAAGATCCTCGGGCTTCACAAATTGCAACCACCATTCTTCTTCCTTCTTCTCGGGTTCCTCCGTTTCCTCTGGTACGTCTATTGCAGGTGTGTTCCTCGTACCCCTTTTTGATGTTTTGTTCTGTGACTTTCCAGCGTTTGGAGCTGCATCGTCATCCTCAATGCTAGAGAAAACTTTTTTGAACATTCGATCCGCAGGCTGTAGTCATATTTCCCGAGGGAATACTGTCACGGTTGCAGAATTTTAATTACCGCATGAATGGAATTGAAAATTCAATTTTGATTGAACATCTTTGAACTAAAGGCTAAAGTTTAATCGTTAATGTGAATTATAAATTGGACTTTAATTCTTAATTAAAAAAATTCTTATCTAATAATTGAAATTTAATTTCTAATTAGATAAAATTCAGCTAAGAATTAAACGTAATTAATGTTCAAGTGAATTAAAGACTTAATCGATTATTTGCAACCCTGTGGTATAATATTTAAATAAAATTTGTATCAAAACTTTTGCACTTACTAGACACTACTAGAGCTGCTGCTACTCTTTCCAGATTCTGTGTCAGAATCATCGATGAAGTCCTTTAAAGATCCTTCAGATTCGGAGTCTAGTTTTTTCTCGTTCAACTTTTCGATTTTCTCGGAGTTCATCCGCAAAACGAGGGGATGGGTCCATATCCTTTGCAACGCTTGGAAATCGGCGAAAAGAGTTGCCGTGTAACGGCCCTTTCTGAAATCAATAAAAAATAACATTTAACATCCAGTATACCCCGAAACGTTTAATTAATTGTTTCACGTACCTCGCGAGATGATTTAAATAATATCGGTACAAATTGATTTGCGTTTCCGTTAGGCTGACAAATATCACGTATTCCTGTTTCGGTGGTAAAAACGGTGTCAACACGGAATAATCGCATCTTTGCACGCAACCTTTCAACATCTTATTTAATACATACGCCCGTTTCTTCATTAATTTAACGTCGTACTCCGTAGAGTCATCGAACTGGCCATTAGTAATCGGATTCACAAATCTGTTTGAGAATTCCGCCTTCGTACCAAGTAAGCTGGGTTTCACGAACTGTACCATGCAATGGTACTCATTCAAATTATTCTGCAACGGCGTTCCTGTGAGAACGATCCTCCGTAGAGTCTTAATACGTTTTATGGATTTGCTCAGAGCAGTGTCCTCGTTTTTTAGTAAATGCCCCTCGTCGCAAACTATCAAGTCTGGCCCGGGATCTATCAAATACCTCAGAGTATCTTCTCTCATCTTCTTCCTCATTCTGTTGTTATTCGCACTGAGATTCCTAAACATCTCGTAGCCGATGATCATTACGCCGCCGGATTCGTGCCAATGTTGTAATTGGTAAACACGCTCGACGTTCTTTTTAAGTTTTGTCATCTCGTACACGTCCACATCATTGTAGTCGTCTAGGTCCTTCAACCATAAATTGAATTCGTTTAACCAGTTAAGTACCGTGTTCAGCGGTGAGACGATCAACACAGTTTTGACGCCGGTCTGCTCGTGAGTTAGTAGCGTGTACACCAACGCAATCACCTGAAGCGTCTTCCCCAGTCCCATGCAATGCGCGATTATACATCCGGAGCCAGGTGAAGTCTTTATTCTCTCGAGCGATTCGAAACACGCGTCCCACATGAACTTTATCCCTTCGGCTTGATGCGGTTTCAGACGTTTGACCAGCTTCTCGTGAACGGTTACTAGCTCCTTCTTCGTGTCCGGATCGAAATCTAATACTAGTTTATCCACCTTTTCCTCGCTAGCCAGTCTAGCTTCGTACATTTCGTTGTACACCTTCTGTCTCTCCGCAATACGTTTAAGCCTCTCCTCCTCTGCTTTTGCGGCCAACTTGGTATCATCCGCAACCAGTTCCTCTTCCATCACTTTCCGGATGTTTTTGCGACCTTTCTTACCGGGCGTTCCTTGAGAATTGGTCATTTGATCATCGCTCTCTGCATCGCTATCGCTCGACATATTTTTAATACGCTTTCGTTTGGGTTTGGTTTTTTTTTTAACTGTCATCGAATCTGAGTCGGATGATTTTTGCATTTTGCGCTTATTTCCCTTCTTCCGTTTTCCCACTGAAGAATCGCTATCCGACGATTTATTCTCTAGTAATTCTACGGAACTATTCGAGTCAGGGTCAGATTTGACATCCGAATCATCTGAAACCATAATTTTTCGACGAGTTCTCGGTTTGCGTTTCATGATGGAGTCGTTATTCTTCTCCGAATCCTCTGCTTGATCATTTTTCGCAGTCTCTGCCAACTTTTCCTGCTTTTTAACCCATTTTTGTCTAGCAACATCCGAGTCTGAATCTGAGGTAAGCTTCATTGTCAACAGTTTATGCCTCCTCCATCTACTTTTCTCCCGTTCCTCGTCATTTTCCTTATCACTGTCTTCCTGCGTTGATTTCGCGATTGGTTTCTCCACAGGTTTTCCCGATTTATTCATATTTTTCTCCTCGTCGCTTTCAGACGAGACTTTCTTCTCGATAGGAGCGTCCGAATCCGACGAATACAAAAGCATTTTCTTTGTAACAGCGTCTGCCTGTTTGATCAAATCTTCGTTGCTTTGCATAGTGGTATCGGTTTTCATAACTGTATTATCGTTCTCGGGATCAGAAACAGCATCGTTTCCCACGGCTTCATCGAAGTTCCCTTCTTCGATTCTTTTTAAATGATCCAATAACGTTTCCTCCGCTTCTTTGCTCTTACTTTTCGAGTTTCTACATAACTGAGTGATGTTTGAACTTCGCGTCAAGCTCTTGCTTCTAGTGTTTCTTCCCAGATTATCTACACGGATTAAACTTCGAAATTCTTTGCTTTCTAAGTATTCCCGTGACTTTTCCAACGTGTTGTTATGCTTATTTAGTACGCTTTTCGGTAATCTCTCTAGAACAACCTTGCAAGAAATTATTTTGTCCGATTCAATCGAATTCTTCATCTTATTATTTACTAGCATTTTAAGCGATGTCGAATCTTTCTTATTCTCAGCATTCTTTTTTCTTAAAGAATACCTCTTTCCGATGCTCGACTCGCTATCAATGTTGGAGTTCGAGTCCTTGCTGCTGTTATCTTGTTTTTCAATCGAAGACGAAGGTCTTTCATTTTTCTTTTGTCCTTCCTTTGAGGAATTCTGTTTCTCACCATTCAAATTACTGTCGTCGTCGGAACTTGAATCTTCGCTACTACCGGTCGAATTTAGTTTCTGTTTCAAACTCTTTTTAAATATGGGTTTCTCGGAATGACTTAAAGAATCATCTGAGTTCGATTCGAGAAGCATACGGACAGCGAGAGATTCAGCCTCCATAATTTTGGTCAAATCTTCCGGGGATTTATCTTCGGATTCATTTTGCCTGTTATTATACTTTTTCCTCTTTTTATCGGGTTTCATTGTTTCTGTAGCATCCGTTTCCTTTATGTTATCGTTTTCGCTCGATTCTACAGTTGTAGTTATATCGTTAATTAACGTAATTGGGGGCGTATCTGAATCCGAAGTTAACAAAGCTTTTTTAGCCCGCTCTTCTTCGTCGAGTGTGTTCGAAAAACTGTCCATTTCTTTTTCACGTGACTTTTCTAATCCTTCGACAGTATCAGACGAATTATTCCTCTTGCGTTTCCTTTCGTTAATCATGGAATCACTTCCGTTTTTATTTAAAGTAACATCCGTCTCTGATCCATTATCGCTTTCATCTTTGATTTTTGGCGAAGGAGATACGTTTTCTATTGTGGTTTCATCGAATATATCATCCACGGACACGTTCAGACTCAGGATGTCAGAAGCTGGACACTCTTGAGATGTTTCCTTTTGATCTCCAGTTTCCTCAGCTAACTTCGTTTGCTCTGTTAAATCTGTCTTGACCGGCAATATTTTGTCTCTTATAGTTCTATTTGCCACGATCGGTGAAGCATCAACCTGATCGCTGTCATCATTCATTGATATTTCTGCAATAGTAGGAAGATTTTCGATTTTATTTTTATCATTTTTTCCTAACGTCGCTTGCGCCTCGTTGCCGGAAAATATCTCGTCGTCACATTCGGAGACTATGGGTGACACTTGAGAAACATTCTTTAATTTCTCCGATTCCTTCTCGTTCACCGCTGTTTTTGATTCTTCAGCCTCGCTCGGCGAGCTGTCTTCATGTTCCGTGTTCTCCGATCGACAATTCTTCTCCCAGTCCTCGTAGAAATTTATTAGCTTCTTATCTTGCACGTCAAGCTCTTCCTTCATACTTTCGATCACCGTCTTCAATTTTTTATATACTTTCTCTGTCGAGTCATAATTTCGCATATCCTTCTTCAAATGCTTCCACTTAATATTATCCACTTGCAGTTCATATTCTGAGCAAAGCTCCTTCATTTTATTCATAATTTTATTAATGCCAGACTTGAAGAATATATTCTGTTTATCACTGAGCTTTTCTGTAGCGATCTTTTCATTCACAGATTCAGAATTCGAATCCGTGGACGTCATACGATTCTGCTTTTGGCTTCGAGCCAGTTTTTTCATTACATTTGAACCGACGTGAGAGATCTTCGATTTCTGAAATTCTTTGCTGGAACTGGATCCAGTATCATCTCTATGCAAAGTGTTCAAGTTCTTCTCCTTCAATTTCAACATTAAGATCCTTCTGTCTCTCCTTTCAGCACGTTTATCATTAATATTATCCTCAGTATCGCTGGACTCTGAATCTGATTCTATCCTTTTACTTTTATCATTTCTCACATTGATGTAACTACTTCGTCTATCTTTCTTTAGGTTATGCTTATCAAGTTTCGTCCGTTCCCTGCTTGTATGTGACTGAGCAAACTTCCCTTCAGGATCGGTTTCACTGGATGATGTAGTGTCTAAGTCATTCTTAAATACAGAAGACTTTTTCTGTTCAGAGGTGTTATTATCATCCAATAATGGTTTCATTGATTCCTTTAGTCTATTTAGTGCCATGCGTCTTTGCTTGATATAAAAAGGTTCCTTGTTATTAAATTCATGACACTTACCTTCCTTAACCCTTTTAGAAGACATAACGACAGAAAGAATTATATACGATTTTAACAAAAAAGTATTTTTCAACTAAGTAAAAAATGTCTCCATTGTTTGACGTTTGCAATTACATGTAAAGTCGAATACTCTTCGACTGACAGGAATTTCAACGTGTGTAAACAGTTATTATCAGACAAATTCAAAATCGTTAATAAGGTGATTAGCAAAGATCTCGAAGTAACCTGGAACCCTTTCCGATACAGTTTCTTCAGCCGACATTTTCTTAAACGTCCATTGCGACCGTTCGAGATCGTCGTCGGACACGAATTATTACCATAAAAATCTGTCGAATCAAGTAAAGAACTGCTGCATACGAATGTTAAATCAGAACTCGTTCGGTTTCGATGTTTGAAACTTCTAATGCACAGTATTTATTTTGGGCTTTAAATAAGAGCGTAACTATCGCCACCTGATGATAGAATGTGTCAGACATGCCGACTATTTAAATACGAAACCATTTATTCAAAATACTTCGAAGACTCGTGTGAAGATTTTTCTTTATTTGTATAAATTTTATATTAAATTACATTGTTATTGGATTCGTGACATTTTCCTCTTTTTTTAGTAGAAGATATAACTATACAGAAACAATAATGTACGATTTGAACAAAAATGTCATTTAATTAAGTAAAAATAAATATCTCCATCGCTTGTATAATTTGTACATACAAACATATGTACATATAAGATCAAAAGGTTAATAATTTTTCATATACTGTATCGTACAGTACTAATCACGAAGAACAAAAGTTTCAAAGGAATGATAGGTCTCGAGTCAACTGTCCACACAACAGAAGAAGTAGATCAAGTATGCTTCATAAATGCTTCATAATCCAAGCGCAAAATTTTCAATCTTAACTTAGTGCAGAAAAAATCTGTCGTTAGTGTTAAAGGGGTGTAAATGAATGAGCTGGAGAACTTCAACATTGATTAAAAAGACATTGGAGAAGGTTACTCGTACAAGTGACCTGAAATTAGATAGAGTCAGTTTCACCTATTATCATCATCTCTGTTCGCTATCTATGTAAAATTCAAAGTATTACCTCTACAACATAATCGTCGTCTGCTTGTCTACTGGTGGTCCTATTTGGTTGATTTGACATATTCGCGTTTATATTCGGCACCGCGTAATCTAACCGATTTAACATTACTGGATTCAGTCTAATTGATCTCAAATTTGTATATTGGTTCTGTATGGTCAAACATATTATTCGATTGATATTATCATTTCTAATTTCTAATACTTAATAAACTGTTAACAATGACTAAATTACCTACTCGAGTAGTTGCTTCATGACATTATGCATAGTCTGTTTTTCCCAGTACTTGTACATTTCTGCCAACGAGTGGATCATCAATATTTATTGCATCTCTGGAGTTGCGTTAGAATACTTGATGTAGCTCGACATACTTTTCGCTGTCCGACGATTTGTTCTGTAATAATTCTACGGAACTAAGTACTCGAGTCAGGGCCAGACTTGACGTTCTAATCATCCGAATCCATAATTATTCGACGAGTTCTAGGTTTATGTTTCACGACGGAATCGTTATTACTCTCAGAATCCTCTGCCTGATCATTTTTCGCAGTCTGCCTATTTTTCCTCCTTTTATCCCATTTCTGTCTATCAACATCCGAGTCTGAGTCGGAAATAATCTTCATCGTCGATAATTTATGCCACCTCAATCTACTCTTCTCCCGTTTTTCGTCATTTTCCTTGTCACTGTCTTCCTGCGTTGATTTCGCGCTTGGTCTCTCTGCAGGTTTTCCCGATTCATTCATATTTTTCTCTTCGTCGCTTTCAGACGAGACTTTCTTCTCGATGGGAGCATCCGAATCCGACGAATACAAAAGCATTTTCTTTGTAACAGTGTCTGCCTTTTTGATCGAATCTTTGTTGCTTTGCATAGATGTATCGGATTTCGTAACTGTATTGTCATTTTCGGGATCAGAAACAGCATCGTTTCCTATGGCTTCATTGAAGTCCCCTTCTTCGACTCTTTTTAAATGATCTAATAACGTTTCCTCCACTTCTTTGCTCTTACTATTCGAGTTTCTACATAGCTGAGTGATTTGTGAGCTTCGCAACAAGCTCCTGCTTCTAGTGTTTCTTCTCAGATTATCTACACTGACTAAACTTCCATATTCTTTGCTTTCCAAGTATTCCCGTGACTTTTCCAACGTGTTGTGATGCTTTCTTAGTGCGCTTTTTGGTAACCTCTCCAGAACAACCATGCTAGAAAATATTTTGTCCGATTCAATCAAATTCTTCAACTTATTATTTAGTAGCATTTTAAGGGACGTCGAAACTTTCTTACTTTCAGCATTCTTTTTTCTTAAAGAATGCCTTTTTCCGATGCTCGTCTCGCTACTAATGTTGGAGTTCAAATCCCTGTTACTATTACCTTGTTTCTCAATCGAAGACGAAGGTCTTTTATTTTTCTTTTGTTCTTTCTTTAAGGAATTTTGTTCCTTACCATTCAAGTTACTGTCATCGTCGGAATCTGAATCAGCGCTGCTAACGATCGAATTTAATTTCCTTTTCAAACTTCTTTTAAATATGGGTTTCTCGGTATAACTTAAAGAATCATCTGAGTTCGATTCGAAAAGCATACGAACAGCAAGAGACTCTGCCTCTATAATCTGGATCATATCTTCCAGCCATTTATCTTCAAATTCATTTTGCCTGCTGTACTTTTTGGTCTTTTTATCAGGTTTCACCGTTCCCGACGATTCCGTTTTCTTAAAGTTATCGTTTTCGTTTGGTTTTACAGTTATAGTTATATCGTTAACTAACATAGTTGGAGGCGCATCCGAATCCAAAGTTAACAAAGCCTTTTTAGGCCGCTCCACTTCGTCGAGCGTGTTCGAAAAACTGTCTATTTCTTTTTCACGTGTCTTTTCTAATCCTTCGACATTATCAGACGAACCCTTCCTTTTACGTTTCTTCTCGTCAATCATGGAATCATTTTCGTTGTTATCTAAAGTAACATTCGTCTGTGATTCATTATCGCTTTCATCTTTGATTTCTGGCGAAGGAGTTACGTTTTCTATTGTGGTATCATCATGTATATCGTCCTCGGACACGTCCAGAATTATGATGTCAGAAGCTAGACAGTCTTGAGATGTTTCCTGTTGGCCTCTAGTTTCATCAGCTAATTTCGCTTGCTCTGTTAAATCTGTCTTGACCGGCAAGATTTTGTCTGTTATAGTTCTATTTACCAAAATCAATGAAGCGTCACTCTGGTCGCTGTCATCATATATTGATATTTTTTCCGTCGCTTGCGCCTCGTTGCCCAAAACCTCGTTGTCACACTCAGAGACTAAGGGTGTCACTCGAGAAACATTCTTTAATTTCTCTGATTCCTTCTTGTCCACCGCTGCTTTTGATTCTACAGCCTCGCTCGGCGAGCTGTCTTCATGTTCCGCGTTTTCCGAGCGACGATTCTTCTCCCAGTCCTCATAGAAATTTATTAACTCATTTTCTTGCACGTCTATCTCCTCTTTCACATTTTCGATCACCTTCATCAATTTTCTGAATACTTTCTCTGTTGAGTCATAATGTCGCATATCCTTCTTCAAATGTTTGCATTTAATATTATCTATTTGCAGCTCATAGTCTGAGCAAAGCTCCTTCATTTTGTCCATAATTTTATTAATGCCAGACTTGAAAAATATATTCTGTTTATCACTGAATCTTTCTGTAAAGATCTTTTCATTCACAGATTCAGAATTCGAATCGGTGGACGTCATACGATTCTGCTTTTGGCTTTGAGCCAGTTTTTTCATCACATTTGAACCGACGTGAGAGATCTTCGACTTCTGGAATTCTTTGCTGGAACTGGATCCAATATCATCTCTATGCAATGTGGTCAAGTTCTTCTCCTTCAACTTCAACGTTAAGAACCTTCTCTTTCTCCTTTCAGCACGTTTATCGTTAATGTCATCCTCAGAATCGCTGGAATCTGAATCTGACTCTACCCTGTTACTGTTATCATTCATCACTTTGGTGTAATTTCTTTTTCTATCTTTCTTTAAGTTGTGCTTATCAGGTTTTGTCAGTTTTCTGCTTGTATATGCCTGAACAAATTTTCCTTCAGGGTCGGTTTCATCGGATGATGTAGTGTATAACAGATTCTCAAATATAAAACGCTTTTTCCGTTCAGAGATCTGATTATTATGATCCGATGACCATTTCATTGATTTCTCTAGTCTATTTAGTGCCTCGCGTATTTGCCTGATATACAAATATCTATTGTTATTGAATTCATGACCCTTACCTTCCTTAACTTTTTTAGAAGACATGATGATAAAAAGAATTATATACGATTTTAACAAAAAAGCATTTTTCAACTAAGTAAAAAATGCCTCCATCGTTTAACGATTGCAAGTTCATGTAAAGTCGAATATTCTTCGACTGACAGGAATTTCAACGTGTGCAAACAGTTATTATTATCAGACAAATTCAAAATCGTTAATAAGACGATTATTAATGATCTCGAAGTAACCTTGTACACTTTACGATAGTTTCTTCAGCTGATATTTTCTCAAACGTGTGCTTGCGTGTGGTCAATGCCAGTCAACGCGTGCGACGCGTGACGTGCGGTTTGGTGGTTTGGATCAATTTGGATCAATGGATGTTTGGAACGTTTGGAATTTTGGAACTTGGAACTTGCTAACGTTGCTAACTGGTTTCTAAATAAAAGCGTAACTATCGCCACCTGATGATAGAATGTATCAGACATGCCGACTATTGAAATATAAAACCTAATAAAACTATAATTCCTAATATTTATTAGGAGAATGTCTAAATGAGTTTCGAATGTGAGGAGAAAAGGTATTATGCAAATAAAGACTGGATATAATTCTTTTCCTATTTAGGCAAAAACAAGTTTATTGGCCGAAAGGACAATGTCTTTTTGTAATTTGATCTTTCTCCGCGTTCGCCTATCTATGATCTAGGTACATATTTTTATTGCACCTGTGACTCCTGTGAGAGCATTATATACATGTGGCCTCTTGAATTCAACATCTCAAAACATATATATATAATTTTTATACACTCTGTACAAAATTTCATAAAAATGAGAAGAGCTTATTTTATTTGTTCTTGCGAAATTTACATTAAATTATATGAATTAACAGGTTTCATCCATTGCTGCCTTCGTCTCCTGATCACCTATACTCTCCAGATTATTACCCCGCGGTTTTGACAAACTTTTATCTACAGGTACAGATCTTGAACCTATAAGCCTATTATCTTCCAACGCGGGTACATCGCAATAGAGGCATCTCGTTTCTCCATATACATCCTCCAAACAGTGATGAAATATTAAACCACATATTGGGCACTTTTTATAATTCATCATAGTTATTTGCAAAAGAGTGATCGCGCATCTGGGCAATAAATGACCTTGCGAGCACATGGTCACTTTCCAGGACGGACTTTCTATCGTTATTCCGCATAAATTGCAAGTCTCTTTGTGACTAGAATCGAATCGGGATAGTTTACTTAAAGTAGTTCTAACAAGATTCGAAAGCTGAGAATCGTCATTATTTTTAGCTAAATACGTGTTCAAGTGATGTTTTAATAAACTAACAGAAAGTGTCTGTTCTGTGGATATAAACGCTTTACGTTCCAGGATAGCGAGATAATCGCAGGCAGTGTAGAGAAATATCAACGGTTGAGCGTCGGATATTTCTCCGACGATACTCCCTATTCCCTGGATTATCTTTTTCTTATCACATATCTCTATCATCATCGAGGTCCACATAGCGATTCGTAGCTCGTGTAGAGTTAGAGACTTCAAATTCGAGGGTAGCTTCGGTAATACTTCTTGCGGGTCCGATACCCGTGTCGCTCTAATCCTGAGCACTTCTAAACAGTCCCACGCATGCTTGAACCTCTCATTCTTGAGCCTCGTTAGAAGAGATAAAGGATTCCACTCTTCGTTTTTTAAAACGAATACTTGCATTTTGCTCGGTTCTTTCACTGACAAATGATCGTACGTAGTGGCCGGTACAGTCACGTTTATTAAAATCACAGAATTCGGTGAACGCGCCAGGCCCAAATGCCGTAAATTAGCTTGCGACGATTTGTTGTCCAGCTTCGTTGTTGAAAACTGGTCACCTTCCGCGTTCACCATGAACATGCAACCGTTCTCGGTGGTGACCAACGCGCAATCTTTGCTTATACAAATCATTCCTGTAATAAAGAATTTCGTGACACTCCACATTATGTGATAAGT
>NW_017142786.1:639055-682906 GCF_001652005.2 Ceratina calcarata
AATATTTATTAGGAGAATGTCTAAATGAGTTTCGAATGTGAGGAGAAAAGGTATTATGCAAATAAAGACTGGATATAATTCTTTTCCTATTTAGGCAAAAACAAGTTTATTGGCCGAAAGGACAATGTCTTTTTGTAATTTGATCTTTCTCCGCGTTCGCCTATCTATGATCTAGGTACATATTTTTATTGCACCTGTGACACCTGTGAGAGCATTATATACATGTGGCCTCTTGAATTCAACATCTCAAAACATATATATATAATTTTTATACACTCTGTACAAAATTTCATAAAAATGAGAAGAGCTTATTTTATTTGTTCTTGCGAAATTTACATTAAATTATATGAATTAACAGGTTTCATCCATTGCTGCCTTCGTCTCCTGATCACCTATACTCTCCAGATTATTACCCCGCGGTTTTGACAAACTTTTATCTACAGGTACAGATCTTGAACCTATAAGCCTATTATCTTCCAACGCGGGTACATCGCAATAGAGGCATCTCGTTTCTCCATATACATCCTCCAAACAGTGATGAAATATTAAACCACATATTGGGCACTTTTTATAATTCATCATAGTTATTTGCAAAAGAGTGATCGCGCATCTGGGCAATAAATGACCTTGCGAGCACATGGTCACTTTCCAGGACGGACTTTCTATCGTTATTCCGCATAAATTGCAAGTCTCTTTGTGACTAGAATCGAATCGGGATAGTTTACTTAAAGTAGTTCTAACAAGATTCGAAAGCTGAGAATCGTCATTATTTTTAGCTAAATACGTGTTCAAGTGATGTTTTAATAAACTAACAGAAAGTGTCTGTTCTGTGGATATAAACGCTTTACGTTCCAGGATAGCGAGATAATCGCAGGCAGTGTAGAGAAATATCAACGGTTGAGCGTCGGATATTTCTCCGACGATACTCCCTATTCCCTGGATTATCTTTTTCTTATCACATATCTCTATCATCATCGAGGTCCACATAGCGATTCGTAGCTCGTGTAGAGTTAGAGACTTCAAATTCGAGGGTAGCTTCGGTAATACTTCTTGCGGGTCCGATACCCGTGTCGCTCTAATCCTGAGCACTTCTAAACAGTCCCACGCATGCTTGAACCTCTCATTCTTGAGCCTCGTTAGAAGAGATAAAGGATTCCACTCTTCGTTTTTTAAAACGAATACTTGCATTTTGCTCGGTTCTTTCACTGACAAATGATCGTACGTAGTGGCCGGTACAGTCACGTTTATTAAAATCACAGAATTCGGTGAACGCGCCAGGCCCAAATGCCGTAAATTAGCTTGCGACGATTTGTTGTCCAGCTTCGTTGTTGAAAACTGGTCACCTTCCGCGTTCACCATGAACATGCAACCGTTCTCGGTGGTGACCAACGCGCAATCTTTGCTTATACAAATCATTCCTGTAATAAAGAATTTCGTGACACTCCACATTATGTGATAAGTAGACCGCGGATTTTTATGCAAAATAAAATGTTTATAGTATCAGTTATCATATAAACATTTATTTTATCATTAACCCAGATTATGGTGGCTGGAAGACAGTATATAATAAGAATCGACAACGGTATATCGTACAGAATAATTTCTGCACATTCAGTTTTCTTATCAATGCATAAAATCCGCTAGAATCGAATCGGGATAGTTTACTTAAAGTAGTTGTAACAGTGATAAGTAAGTTTTATTCACCTGAAATCGTGAAACCTTCCAATTGCAAATGTTGCATACTTTCCAGAGTGCCGTGCGTCGTGAGACGCAGTAGAAATAAAAAGCTGCCCTTCGCAACGAGAATCTTTTTATTCGATTCATCCTCGGACAGTGTTCTTATAGCTCCGACAGGAATACGATCTGCGTGAACATAATATTTCTCAATAGATTCGAGTTCGAAGTTCTGATCCCTGACACTAATCGTAAGTCCGTAAATACGTCCGTCAAAATATCCGACAATGATCAGATGCTCCTCCGCGTCGATCGTGATCCAATGCAGAACGTTTATCCTTACTTGATCGTTCAATGTTACCGTGCCCACGATATTGGGATCAGGGATTTCGATGTAATCAGTAACGCTCGGGATTCGATAAATAATTATATCCCCGCTACGATATGCAACGGCGAAGTAGGCGAAATCGGAGAAAAGTTTGCTCCAAGCGAAAGAAGAAGCTTGTAACCATTTCAAGCTACTTCTTATTCTAGCCAACATCGAGCTGTATTTATTGTTCTTTGATCTCGTATTCATTTCTTGATCCGTGATTCTACAACGTATGGCAGATAAATCGAACGCGGTGTACCACTCCTTGGATACTTTGAACGCAATCGTAACTGCCCCCGTCGAAGTTAAAATCGCAATGAGACATTTTCTTGGATCTATCAAACCGTGCGGTGACCATGCCAGATCAATTATTCTCGGCACCATCTCTTTCATATTAGGCATTTTTGGTGTTAGAGATTCCTCCATCAGTAACGAATGAAATGCTTCAGGATCCAAGCTCCAAATTTTTGATTTTAGCTTGGTATAGAAAGATTCCGTTGGTAGTGTTAAAGGCGTGTAAATAAATGATTTGGAGAACTTCAACGTTGATTGAAAAGACATCGGAGAAGGTACAAACTCCTGTAGAAAAAATATGTTTCTCTAAAACTTTGTATTAAGAAATATAAATTACGAGAAACTTACAAGTATATGAGCTCCTCTCTCTGTAAGAACGGATATGTGATCATCCTCTGACCACTGAATTGCAAATCGGGATGCAATTAATGGCGATATCGTCAAATTATATATTTCCTCTACTTCCATTATTTATAAAATAGGTTTTCACTTAAAATACATCAAAATCATTCCTTTCATCTATGGACGTTACATACTCATTACAAAAACCTCAAACATCATCAATCTGTGTAAAAACAGATATGTGTCTGTCCTCTACTCACTGAATTGCAAATCGGGATGCAATTAATGGACACATTGTTAAAATATGTATTTGTTCTAATTCCATGATTCGTAAAATATTATCTGATTGTAATGTAAATGTAACATGTTGTGATGTTGACAACGTTCAGAACCTGTTCACCACCGCAAGCAAAGCCGGTGAGGCGAAAGCCGTGAAGGGGAGGGAGAATTGCTCAGCTCAGGATTTCAGTTCAGGACCACGACTCCCTGAATGTTGGCAGCACTAGTATGGAGAACACGAAAATCTGATAATTTTTTCTCTGATAGAATATATGTAACATATTTACATTCGTTCAGTTCGTTTCACGATGGATTATAAGAAGTTCATTATATTCCTGGGACTTATTTCAAGTTTCAGTTATGTGTGTTGTCAATATAGGATGAAAAATGTAAGAATTCAATTACAATGAGCTATCGAATTAATTTCTCGGCTTATTTTGCATACTATACGAAAAACGGGTTAATAAAGCAGTTTATTAAGTATTGTTTAAAGATCCACATAAAATATGTTTCCTCTTAATCTAGAAGAAAATTGGCTTAGAGATCTTCACCGTACTTTATTATTATTACAACTGAAAACAATAAATTTCAGGTACAAGGCTCCTCATTGTCAGAGCGCGTGCAACAATTAACAGAACTAGCTCTGACAAGACCGGTAATGAAATTCAATGGTGCTAGATTTAAAGAATTTGTGAAAAGTACCCCAAGGAACTATTCCGTTGTTGTAATGTTCACTGCTATGGCGCCTCAAAGGCAATGCCAAATATGCAGGTAGAATTTATCTTTGATTTTTAACTACCTGTGCTTGACATGATTTATATTTACCAATCTTTCAGGCACGCAAACGATGAATTTATAATAGTAGCGAACTCATTCAGATACTTGCAATCTCATTCCAAGAAATTGTTCTTCGCATCTGTCGATTTCGACGAAGGATCAGACGTCTTCCAAATGGTATGTAAAGAATTGAGATTCTGATGAATATAAGTAACTTTCAATGTTCTTATGTATAGATGAGAATAAATACTGCTCCGGTTTATATGCATTTCCCACCAAAAGGCAAACCGAAGCCTGCGGATACTATGGATATTGAAAGAATAGGTTTTGGTGCCGAGGCGATTGCAAAATGGATATCTGAGCGAACTGAAATTCAGGTAACTTAGATGATATACCAGGGATGGGAAACATTTTTTATATCAAAGGCCATATGCAAAATTAGTAGTTATTCTGAAGTAGCGGAATGACTGCATCGAACTTTTGAACGATTATATGTGGTATTTGAAATAAAACAATTTAGGATGACAGTACTTTGATAGATGACAAAAAATGTGTCTTTTATCTAATAAAGATAAATAAGACCTCACAGAAAATATTGGCCGTTAGTTCCCCATCCCAATCATGTACACATGATTCGAAAATAGTTTATCGAAACAGTGATTGAGTCTTTTAAACACATTGCAGATAAGAGTGCTTAGACCACCAAATTATTCTGGTACAGTAGCAATAATAATGTTGCTTGTACTCATTGGAGGATTCCTGTACATAAGGCGCAACAACTTAGATTTCATTTATAATAAAACAGTTTGGGGGCTTGGAGCATTGGTAAGAATCTTTACAAAGTTCATTTAAATAATACCTTGTTGTAAAATAACGTTTTTACAGTTCTTTACATTGACTATGACATCTGGACAAATGTGGAACCACATTAGAGGACCACCGTTCATGCATCGATCGTCTGGTGGGAAGGCAGCTTATATGTACATACATGCATCTTCCCAGGGGCAGTTTGTTTTAGAAACTTATATCGTCATGGTTTTTAGTATCCTTTCTAAGAAACTCCAGTTTATTCAATCATCAATATATAGCATCATGCTATTTTGATATTTTCTTTAATAACATGCGTGATTAGATGGAGCAGTAGCGTTAGGTATGATATTAATGATTGAGGCCGCATCACGTAAAGGGGATGTAAAGAAACGTCGAATATTCGCTGCAATCGGGGCGGGTTTGGTCGCTATCTTCTTTAGCTTGCTGCTTTCAATATTTAGAAACAAAGCACAGGGCTATCCGTACAGGTACAAATTTTACGTTTATAAATCTCGTTTATACTGGCCGACAATTCTGATATTTGAGAGAAAAAATAATTAATTTGTTTCAGCTTACTATTTAAGTAAGTGGACGGATAGGAAGAGTCTTCCTTGTACATTTTACAAAGCTTCCATTCGTCGCCATTGAAAACTGAGCTAAGTATAAAAACGAATTTAAACACTCCTACTTATTGTTAAACCCTTGTTAAAAACCCATCTCAAATACAATTTGGTTTTATAAATGAATTACTATTTTTAATTTTTATACGTAATGACAATTTTTAAATACATACCAACATTTATTTTTTGTATTATAAACATTTATAATCGTACAAAAAAGTAGAACTATTAGTTTTTATCACATTATCGGACGGAATACATTTCTTTCACATAAAACCATTGAGCTATGTTTTATATAGCTCAATGCATAAAACAATTCGGATTACTAAAAACAAATATCTACATATGAAAAATATGAAATCAATTTTCAATTAAGTACCTAAGTCCCTACAAAAAATGCAGTTCGTAAATGCAAAAATATTTTTAGCACATTGTACGCTGGTATCTAAGATATTTAAAGTCTGAGCGCCGGCACAAACCAGCTGTTGTACGATTATTTGAAAAATGCCATGTGTCCCAAATTTGGCGAAATCTGTTACGCAACATTACCGTGGAGAACGATGGTGTTTTGGTATAAAACTCTGAGGACCAATAATCGTCTTTTCGATCTTTCTTTACTTGGCCCATCAATATAATCAAACCAAGAAATTTCTTCACGTCGGCTAGAGAAACATCTCTCCACTTAGGCATTTTTTTACCATTACACATCTTGTCTTCATTCTGATGATATTAGATGTTTGATTCATTTACCATCAATTGAAATAAATCATTGCCAATAAACATTTCGACGATTTCTTTTATGCTTTGCTTATTAGCAGGAAGAATCTTTGGACCAGATTCCGCAATAAGCTCATATTATAGCGGTAAAAATGCACAGAATAAGGAGGCTTATTATGCTGTGCAACTAAAAGCGTAAAGCTATAAAAGATGGCTATGACTGGCTACAGTATACGATGCTCAAGACAACGTAGTTATGACGAGAGCAAAGAAATCGCCAAACAAAAGAATGCTGCATTATCCCAGACTCAGCACTGAAGCGATAATCTTCGGAACCCGCGTTATCGCGGGGCCGGCGTTCAAGCGATAGACTTCGAATCCCGCGTTTTCGCGGGGCCGGCGTACAATGTGTTAATAAAACCTGAACATGAGTTTAAAAGTTGCAATGCACTGTTGATTTTAAAATAAATGGGACCTATATATATTTTTTTCAATTAATTTGGTATTTAAAATTATCGTAAACTCGTACTTCGACTCTGAAAGTCAAGCAATCGTTCTGTAAAAAGTCAGGTAAATCTCGTATTCGCACAAATTCTGTATATCCAAAGCTACGTTTGTTTAATTCGCATACTGGTTTCCTAAACGCTTCGAGATCGGTATATAGCTCAATGCATAAAACAGTTCGGATTACTAAAAACAAATATCTACATATGAAAAATATGAAATCAATTTTCAATTAAGTACCTAAGTCCCTACAAAAAATGCAGTTCGTAAATGCAAAAATATTTTTAGCACATTGTACGCTGGTATCTAAGATATTTAAAGTCTGAGCGCCGGCACAAACCAGCTGTTGTACGATTATTTGAAAAATGCCATGTGTCCCAAATTTGGCGAAATCTGTTACGCAACATTACCGTGGAGAACGATGGTGTTTTGGTATAAAACTCTGAGGACCAATAATCGTCTTTTCGATCTTTCTTTACTTGGCCCATCAATATAATCAAACCAAGAAATTTCTTCACGTCGGCTAGAGAAACATCTCTCCACTTAGGCATTTTTTTACCATTACACATCTTGTCTTCATTCTGATGATATTAGATGTTTGATTCATTTACCATCAATTGAAATAAATCATTGCCAATAAACATTTCGACGATTTCTTTTATGCTTTGCTTATTAGCAGGAAGAATCTTTGGACCAGATTCCGCAATAAGCTCATATTATAGCGGTAAAAATGCACAGAATAAGGAGGCTTATTATGCTGTGCAACTAAAAGCGTAAAGCTATAAAAGATGGCTATGACTGGCTACAGTATACGATGCTCAAGACAACGTAGTTATGACGAGAGCAAAGAAATCGCCAAACAAAAGAATGCTGCATTATCCCAGACTCAGCACTGAAGCGATAATCTTCGGAACCCGCGTTATCGCGGGGCCGGCGTTCAAGCGATAGACTTCGAATCCCGCGTTTTCGCGGGGCCGGCGTACAATGTGTTAATAAAACCTGAACATGAGTTTAAAAGTTGCAATGCACTGTTGATTTTAAAATAAATGGGACCTATATATATTTTTTTCAATTAATTTGGTATTTAAAATTATCGTAAACTCGTACTTCGACTCTGAAAGTCAAGCAATCGTTCTGTAAAAAGTCAGGTAAATCTCGTATTCGCACAAATTCTGTATATCCAAAGCTACGTTTGTTTAATTCGCATACTGGTTTCCTAAACGCTTCGAGATCGGGCCTCGACGAAGTTATTTCTCGTATATCTTTTTCTCGATTGTACGGATGTACCAGAACGAAATACATCGTTCCGTTGAATGGCCAATCTAGACCGTCGTCATTTTCCGATTTCATTATATGCAGTAGCAGTGATAAAAATTGAGGATCCTTAGAAGATACATTGATCCTAGCACACATCTTGTAACCGTTCAGATTAGTGTAGAAACCAGGGCTATAAAACATCTTTAATGGATCGTTTGTCATGTTTACAAGCTTCTCTTCGAAATCGTTGAGTTTCCAGATATAGATACCATTGCAATTACGTAAAAACATTTCTTCCTGATTAAATCGTAACGAAGTTTGCAAAGTAGTGAGTTTTGTCTTTTGATTGGAAACGGTGATAGACAACTCTTTGATCTGCTGTTCTAGCACCACTATTCTTTCATACAAATTTCTAAAAAATTAATAAACAACTCAATCGTGATAGAATACCGAGATAGTAAAACGTAAAATAAAAAAGTAAATTTACTTCAACAATTGCTGCCATTCCAACGATGGTTCGTTCTTTTCCGAAGAAGTTGTATTCTTTGGCGGGGCATCCCACAATTTTGATTCTGCAGCTATCGCACTGGCATTACTTTGACATAGCTGTGGCAATGCTTTCAAAATCAACTGAAAGATCAAGGAATAAGTAATTATTCTGCATTACAATTAATTATGATAAAGTAAAACAAACTAACTGTTAAATGCATATTTGTATTTTTATCTAAATGTGTTTGCAAGTTTTCATCGGTTTGAAATATCTCCAAGCAACCGACACTTTTAAATAGGCAATGTACATTTTGCGATTCTGGAAGGTCTCTTTTATACGCGCACTGATTTATATGTGCTTCCATGTCCACTGGCGATAGTTTAACTTCGCAGCCAAGTTGTTGATAAGGACAAGGTGTTACCTGCTGCGATATTTCTCTACTTGTATACAAGTCTCTGAACAAATCGCTTTCCGATTTTAAAGGCTTGCTATCAACTGGACAACAAGCACCTTCCTTCCTATAAAACAAAATCATTTTCATAGATACAAAGTCAATTATACATCGTGTTGAATTATATACATGTTTGTTATTTAATAAAATGACGTAACTTACTCAAGCCAAGTGTATATACATTGCGAACAGAACTTATGACCACAAGATGTTAAAACTGGATCATGTAACCAAGTTAAACAAATAGGACACTCAAATCTAGGCTCAAGGTATTCTTTTATGCCATCATCGCGCTGATGAGTTACCATCATAAATGAAAAATAAACACGTGTTAACGCAAAACGTAAAGCGAAGCTCTGATAATTACATTGAATGAAATGTAGTAATATAATTATTTAATGAAGAAACGAATAATATATCAGAAGTATTTACATATATACATATATATACGTATACGTACGAGAGTATTTTCTTCAGCAAGTTTAGTGACGTCTGACTTGTCCATTATTTGCCAGATCTTGAAATGTTTAAACACGCCTATTTATTAATTATGACGTCATTTATGTACAACACCCCCTCGTCAAAAACCCTACCTCATGGTACGTCTTTTAGTTTCCTAGGCAACATACTATACCATGCTCACACAATGATTCTGAATTTCTGACTCACTTCGTACACGTTCACGTTCATTTTCGTAATACGTTCTCTCTCTATCCTTGGCTGTATTTCCTGTATGCATGCGAAGTGAGTTTAGAATCCCACGATTAAAGACATTTCTATTAAAAAATATATAAATAGTTACTTGTCATAGTTTTTCTCTTTAATAATGTTTTTTTGACACTTTCTGCACTTAGTAGTTACACAGTAGAATGTAAAATTCTGTTCTAGTTCGAAACAAATTGAAATAAATGTGAAATAGTTTTACGAGAAAATTTCTTTTTTTTATATATATACAAACAATAAGGAATATACCTAAACAGTATTCATAGATAAGTAATATGACTTGTAATTTATCCATAATCGCAAATTGTCTGTAATTACATCGATACAGTATAATACTTGATTTGTTGATATTACCAATTTTTGAATTCATATAATTAAACTACAATTTAATGATGAAATTATAATTGGTCAAATGATACAATATATACAGTCAATTAGTTATATATGTACATTACCTAATAGAATTAAGTGTTAGTCATATTTATTAGAGTTACTAATGCTAAACAATAATAGAGTTTGAATCTTTATATGTCCGACCGACAAGGAGTAACTCATCTACCTGATAACATCTCTACTTATATATCTTTAAAAATACAAAAAAAGACAATTGAATACAAGAAACATTTAGTCTGTTAACTTCAAGTTTGCGAGCATCGTTGTCGAGTGTAACGTAAGTAAGTACTACCAAAAATAAAGTTGTATGAGAGTACATAAGGATATAGAGAATTTAGGAATGTCATATTTTATTATTTGCCAGCCCTCGACGGTTTCATATGTGTTTATATGTATAATGTATGCAATAAATATAATTTACGCTTAAATTTATATCGGATGATATTTTATTTAGACCAAATTAAATTTGATACATGCATTCAGCGTAAGGTGTTATCAGGGGACGAGAGAGCAAGACGATGTATGGCATCGAAGAACAAATTAAAGGGTCGCCTAGATCAAACATTCTACGAGTAACATAGAACTTGATGTTCACCCTTGCGTTCTCCGATTTGTACAATATCGAGAATAAGTTCTCTCGGTTTACTCTCGTCAATCATTTTCGTTCGAATCGGAGCTTTGGTTGGAGCATTGTCGTACTTCTTTTTTTTTACCTTTTCCAATTAATCTTCTTGTCGCACAGCGACACAGAAGCCCTACCGTATTCACAGAATAAAATACACGTATAATAGATTACACCGCATTTCGACACCCGTCGATATTATCGTAAAAGTTTGTTTGTTTTTTAGTTGCTTTCCCTTTAACATTCAGAACTTCATTTTTCAAGAGCTTCACATTAAACATTATATCCGTAAGCTCGTCCCGTATTTCGATTTTCCTCTTTTGTTCACACGAAACGATTAATAGCTCTTGTTCGATCGCTCTAAATAGTTGCATTGATTCGGCTTAGCTCTACTTACATGGTACAATGTTATTTTTTTTCTTCTCCGCGAATGCAACGAATTGGGTAAACACGAAGCTCCACGGTTCAAATTCGGCCGAATCTTCTTAATCGGATCTGATCGTACAAGTTATTTGAGAGAAATAACTTTCTTTAGGTCACGCCAATCCTCTTATCGTGTTGTCAGTTTGTCTGCAATAAATGTCCGGAATAATTAAATAATAAAACAATATTCGGCCTTCTCTTCGTCGGTGGAATTTCGTGTTTGCCAAATCAGAAAATGTAAAGCGAACTCAGTCTTTGGTTGGAGCGATCAAACTCTCAAGATTTAATATTTCCCTTTTATTCTCGACGCGTTCATTTGTAAAGTGGCTATTGGGTCAATAGTTTTAACATTAATAAATTTTATATAAAAATCCATGTACCACTATATTTCGTTCAAAGCGTTCCAACTAAAATAAACAAATGTGTGTGTGTGTGTGTGTGTTTTTTTTTACAAGTACATTCTTGGAAAATTCTTAATTCTTCTCCGCATATACGTCGCTCGTTCTTCTCAAAATCATATCACGAACGGTTTGTTTCTCACCGCCTCCGTTCACGTGATTCAAATTTTTGCAAGTGGAAAAATATAATATAAAACGTACATATACGACGGTAAAGCGAAAGTACAAACTGAGTTCTGATTGAATATGTGTAACTTATAAATCCTCGATACGTACGTACAGTGATCTATAGCTTAACAAAGAAATTACGAGTTGGAAAAGAACTTATTGTTAGAGCTTCACGTTTAACGGTGAATTTGAGAAAAACGAGTGAAATAATCAGATATCACTAAAATATGTACAAACGTGGCAGAAATTAGATTCGACAAAAAATGTTATTATGTAATATACAGGCGAGTGAAATTCCTTAACAAAATAATAAGTCCTATCCAGGATAAAATTTCTTTATTACTCCTCCTCTAAAATCGTCCCGAATTCATAAAGATTTTTTTGCTTTTTTTTTGTTTTGCTTCATACACATTCGCTGTGCGCGCCTACCACAACAACATTAATTACAGTTATTTTTTTAGTTAATTACCTAAAAGTAAGAGATACAATAAGCGTAATTATTTTTATATGTACAATATATCTTTTCTGTTTTGTTTTTTTTCCATTTTTATTATGAGTTCACGAACGTTCTCCCTAGAATTTCCAGTTATTTGCACCATTATATTTCCTCATTAACCCTATCTCTCTCTTTCTCTCTCTCTCTCTCTCTCTCTCTCTCCTGACCGCGCGTTACGGCTCTCGCGAAAAACAACTTTTTTTACCGTTCGTCTTTTATTGCATATATCTAAAAAAAATTCTCTACGCTTTGAGTCCAGAAAAATCGACTATTACGTGAAACGCTTTTCCATGATCGTAGATAAATGAATAAACCGTTCAGTCCGCGTGGCTAGAATATTACATTACTTTCCATGATCAGTGCCTAACAATATCGAAAATAACAAGTCAATAAACGCGACCTCTTCTAAATAACAATGAAAAATCAGAAAAAAGAAATAAAGAAATTATGCGACGGATATATTCTTGTATTTCCTCACAGCTTCGAACTTTATATATTTGACACAGTCTACGCGCTTTTAAATAACTCCGTCCCCTTTCCACAGGTATCCTTTCAGCCGCATCGACATAATTACAATAGATGCGATTGTGCTAAATGAATCTTTTTAAATTAAAACCGTTGCTCGTCGATCGTCAAATGAAAATGTATAATAGAATAATCTCGGTATATTGTCGGCTCTCTTTGCTAACTTATTCCTCCGCTTGATAGTCTTACATATTTTAATCTTATTATTCTCAATACGTAGTTAATGGGAGACAATAATACAGAAAGACTAAGAGGAAGAGAATAACGCGCATAGAAATGTGCGCAAAATTCACGATAATTATGTACTTGCACGGATGACTCTCGGCTCTAAAGATAATCGAAACGTTTTATCTGCGAAATTATAACGAAGCGTATCAACTGTGCATGAATAAGTGCCAGGAACGCCTAAAGTTTACAATCAACAGGGGTACCAGTAGACTTTTGAAAAAACCATTTGGACTATACCATAAGAACGTAGATATAGGAACAACTGAACGTGTATTTACTTTTATCGCAATATTATACGATTGTTCTAAGCAGGGAATCGCACGAAGTTTTAACGTAGACTTAACTATTGTTCTAACATTTATGTAATGTGTTTCTTTTTGATCAACAATTCTACTGATACAAATAACGTAAATCATCTTTTTCCGAGTACGTACATTTGAACCCTGGTTGAAAATTAATTATCGTTCTACAACGTGGCGATTTACTTTGACGAGAACTGAAGTCAATTTAGAGAAAGACTCTTTCGTGTTTTACACAGCAACTGAATTTTACGTTATTCCTATTTCGATCCCTCGCATTAAAGTGAAAGACATGAAGATTGGTTTTTTGTTTCAGCACTTGCTAGATATCATAAATCCTAGCGTAGTGCCTTGAACTTGTCAGTATTTCTGTTTAGATTCCGGATGATACAAGCTTCTCAAACGCAACATTCTGATTGAAAAGTTTCCACATTACAATTACTTGTAATTGTACTTAATTGATCGTATGTTATTAACATAGAAATGCGTAGCTCTGCGAAGTCGTAAATTAATCAGGAATCTTTGTTACATGTACGAATCGAAAGGTAAATTACTGTTAGCAATAGTTTTATTATCTCACAGCCTGGAAGCTTTTAACATATTACATTTAAACTGAAGTTATTTACAGTACACTGAAATAAACATACAAATCCACAGCGAGTGAGAATTACGTTTTTTTCATTCAGACCTCTGAGATAGACGATACAAAATATACGCTTTAATAATATTTATAAAAGATTTATACACGTTTTTCTTTTTTCATATGAAGCAACTATTCTATATTCTTAGTTTTCTTTTTAAATAAAATTTACAGTTATAAATGTACACACAGAAATATTATCCTTCGAATACACGTTTGATTTCGTATTGCAAAAGAATGTAATTTAAAACTAAGTTTATACAATATATTCTATGGTACCCTAGCCATGATCTTCGTACTGTATCGCGAATCCGAACGAAACGATATTTAAAAGATTTCCAACATACGAGTACAGTATTGCAATCAATGTTGTGTCTGAGAAAGCTTGTGTTATGGCTCTGATACAATTCATCGTTAGAACTATCCCAACGGTATTACTTGCACTTGAGTAAAAAAATAAGTTCTGCCAAGTTCTCAGTGAAGGAAAAAAAGACTGAGGCTACAATTTTGTCAAATATAAAAGTTCCCTTGCGTTGAACGATTTGTTTCATTTCAATTAATAGAGATGCTTCTGTTCTATACTGTTTGGAAAAATATTCAGCTACCAATACTCTTCGTAAGAAGTAATGCGCGTTAAGAAAAGAAGAAACGAAACGTTGGCCAGACAATCAATAATAAATTTAATGTACCAAGAAGAAATGAACTACTACTTCAGTAAAGGTTTAATGAAACACTGGTGGCTGGTTCAATGAGCAAGGAAACGAACGATATAGAAAAATGAATCGCAGTACAATCATCTTTCTCTTTTTTTCTGCGATCAAAATAACAGGGAACACTCGATCCCGTTTTGTATCGCGATCGTCAAACTACCAGGCAACTGATCAGAGTATTTCTGCAATCGAATCTGGCCGTACCGCTCTCTCTTTCCGCATTTTAACGAGCACGTTAATTTACGCATCCACTTCCCGCGGAAGTCGGACAGACATAGGCAAGGTAAAAAGTTTAGCGAAGCCCCCAGTGACGTATTGGCGGCAACAGGGGTGCCGATAGCAGGCATCATGTCACTTCCATTGCCAACGAATTTGTTTTGTTTGCCCGTACGAGTTGCTGCTGCTGCGGCTTACTGTCGCAAGCCGCATTTTCCACTCCATCCACCTCCATATCCAAATTCTCACTATAATCAAATACATGGAGTTGTTGCAAACAAGTAATTCCAACAGGAGACACAGCGAAATTTCGATAATCCGATTGATTACGTGCTTGACCATTTAACGCGACGGCAATGTCCCTGGCGGATTATCGAAATTCTACTGTACGAAGCTCGAGCCCCTGCAATCTAAACTAACGATGTGAACCCGTGTCACGTAATTTCCGAACATGCAAGAGGACATACTTACCTATTACTATTAAGCGTAATTTCCCCGGACGTTGGGATTTGTTGCGCCTGACTTTGCGTCTGCTGTTGCTGCCTCGCGAGGCTCGCCAATTTGCTCTGCGCGATCAAGCCCGGTAGCAGATTGGACGGCGGGTGTTTTTGCGGCAGAACTATCGTTGATTGATTATTCACGACGTGGGCGCTATTCGAAAGATTGTTAGAGTTGTTTATATGCGGCAACGGCCCGTTCTGGTGACCGTTACCGAAGTTTGTGATCGTCCCACTGCTCGTAGTACTCGCACTAAACACTCGAACCGAACCGGCACTACCGCCGCCGCAGCTTCCGCCGCCATTCCTATTATTCGTTGGACTAGTCAAGGACTTAGAGAGAATGGAGACAGGACTGCTATTGTTTGGTAATTGTCTGTGTTGCTGTTTCGATTGGAACGACTGTGTTTCGGCGGCGGTGCTCGTCGTGCACTGCGTGGAAACCGTACTCGACGTGGTTGGCTGGCTTGTCGTACACGAGAAAGGCGACGGCGCCGTTGAGGAACTCGTCGTCGTCGAAGTATTTACAACACTGGAACCACTAGCACTGCACTGAGGCCGAGGAGCCTGCGGTTGCGCGAATTGACTGCCGGGCAACGGTGTTACGACGAAATGCGAACTGCCCAGCTCGCCTGTCCGCGTATCGCTACAGTTATTGTCCAATAGTCCACTGATGCACGAACCACCACCGGTGATATTCGCCACGGCTAGGTCGAAGTCCGACAGAGCGTCCGCCGCGAAGTAATCGGCGATGTTGAATTCCGACGTGAACGGTGGCTCGTCGCCTGCGCGGTCCGCCTCGATCTCCACGCAGATCGACGTCGCCTCGGGTGGGAACGGATACGGAAGTGGCTTCGATTGAGTCAACGCTGGCTCGATCTCCGAGTCCGTATCGCTACTTTCTTCACTTGGACTGTGCACTGACGGAGTTGCAGGTGGAGTCTTTGGTCGGAAGTGTAACCTACGGTTATATATGAACAAATTAATTCTTCGATTTCAGTAACATTGTGAAGTAACAAAATGAGGACGGCGATCTGGGACACGGATTTTCATGTGTTTCATACAATAAAGCCCATAGATACTCGTACAGATTTCATAATTGAATAACTCTCATAATGTTGTACTAACTAATTGTTCTTGTTGAACCGAGAATCGAACCCGATTAAAAACCATAGCTCACTTTGCATTTTGCCAAAGGAAATTATTGCTCAGAAACAACTCCGAAAATGCATATTTTAACATTAGAATTACCAAACCAATCAACATGACTGGTTTTAAATGAAGAACTGCATATACAAAAAAGTCGGTAGTTCTAATATTAAACTAATACTATAAATGCGTTATTTTACACTATTCTTGCCTGGGCAAACAATGTGAAAAATTTATATACAAGTAATTTAGAAAATTCACACGATTACCTTAGTCGCTTAAAAAGAGTCTCGCAAGACAATCATTGAACGTACCACTCTTTTTTGACTGGAGTCGTTGATGTGGCAGTCGTATCAGAATCCGCTGGCTCTCGTTTCGGTTGGTGTATCGTGAAGTCTAACGAGGACCACATATCATCCATATCGGTTGAACACCGATCTAATATTACTCTGGTAGGATAACATTGGAATAATATTAAGGAAGAATAGTTCCCGATCGTTTTTTATTTGTCTGTTCGTAGAATACCGTACCTGCCACCCCGACCAATTCGCCGCCGCGCAAATCCAATACATCTCGGTACTGGTTTGTTGATACTGGTCAGCGCGAACCTAAACTTCTTATCGGCCAAGCCACCCTCGTTTTTATCACACCAAGGCCAATTTCCAAATCCACCTGATACAGGCTGCAAAGAGAAAAGCTCTATATCTACAATCCTGAAAAAAAGAACTTTAAGACTATTTTCACACTTTTAACACACGATTCGTGACTTGACTTTGTTTTATCATTGACCACCCACGGATTATTACTAACACAGCACGCAGAATAAAAAAAGATCCTGTTATCCCGAATTCACGAAATATATACAATGGCTTAAAGTATCCAGACACCTTTTTTCAATACTTTTCAATTACTTTCAAGTACTTCCGTGATTTGTGAGCCACTGTACGTCGATTCACGCGCGTTTACGGAACTACGTGATGTATAGGATACGAAAAATGCTTGAGAAGTTAGTAGCACTCACTGGTAAATAAGTGCTATTTCTGTTCCGCCGGAAAGCGAATTGACCCTCGTCGGCGGTATCTTCGTCGTCGCGGTCCGAAGGAACCGAGGGCTGCGAGTGCGAATGAGATGGAAGCGGACTATCTTCGTCTGAGCTCATCAGCGGGTCCAGCCCGCTACCGAGAACACCAGGCCGAGTCCCTCGACCACCACCGCTACCTGTTCCACCCCGTACACCATTGTCCTCCAAACCGCCACCCCTACCATCGGTTTTATGTTTCCGTTTTTTGTATTGTCTTTTTTCTTTCCTGGGTACTACTTCATCCTGGAACAATAATTACTATCGTGAGTAAAACTCTCTTTCCGCCGTGGAACCAGTATGAACACATTTACTAACTTTACTACAGACTTTGTTTGCCCAATTTTGATGAACACCGAATTGATTTGTGAACAGCGGCGCAAAGGCAGGTCTCGGTGTCCTCAACGCCGACACCTCCGCCAGGATTTGCCCGTTGAAATCTTGTGCTTGGTATCTATCGAGTATTCTAATTAAATATCTGTGTAGAAAGACGGAAATGACGAGAGTAAGATTTGATTTATCTTTCACCTCTTCTCGTATACTTCGATGGTAAGATGTAAATGTTCTCGTTTGGTTTTCTCCCTTCTTTTAACCATTTCGAGCAGAGTGACCGCCCGACTAAGATCCCTACGGAGCTTCAGCATTTTTTCATAACTAGTTTCGTCGTTCTTGCGATTTTTCCGTGTCTGCATTTTCTCCGTTCGACGTCTAAACGCTAAATAAGGATTATTGGCAGCTGAACCAAACCGATGTTCCGTTTTTACCGTTAATAAAAGAGGATGTTGCTGCGCAGAAAAACAGATACGAATTAACACGTTGATTCACACAGAAAATTTCTAAATGACTTACAGTTTTAAGACGCTTATTTAGCCAGTAATCGAAAACAGCGATAATTAAATCGTCATCCTCTTTCAGAAGCGCTTTAGCTTCGTTCAGAGTAACCACGGTCTGTCCTGAACTTTTCTCCAACCGATCCATCATTTCTTCGAACTGAAGAGGAGTCAAGTCCATTTTACGACTCTGTACTGCAACCCATTTTTCGTCTTCCGAATCCATATCGTAGTCTGGTATATCTTGTTCCATTGCAAATGCTTTAGAAAACAGAAGCCCATTCAATCATTCAACTTGTTGCTTACAAAATAGTGAATAGTAGATTGCGGATTTTTATAGCACAGAATAACACATTTCGAGTATCAATTTAAGAACGAATATCCTTCAATCGTTTAAACGTCACGCTATGGATTTTGTTGTTGATACTTTAATCACTTTTCTCCACTGTGTCCATCTTTTATTTCTTACTTATCCAAGTTTGCTAGGAATGCATAAAATCCGCAGTCTATCAATAAAATGTTACGGATCGTAATTTCTTACGTTGCATGTGTATAAGTTGTCGAGGAAGCTTGTAATCAGCTGGATATATCTTGTCGTAAGCTTCCACATCCGCCAAGTCACTTACTTCAGGGGTAGGAATGATTAGACCCGTACATATTGCTCTTTGCAAGTGATGTTCCTACGCACATAGTTTAGTCAATAAACAATACAAGATTCTTGCCATTTCATAGTTTATAATAAGAAAACATACGACAAAACACATGAATGCAATTCATAAAAGTATTTAATGGTCAAACTAATTTATTTGTATACAGAAATAACAATAACGAAACAGAGGATTACTACAGAAGTAAACATGTTCAAAGTAGATATACATGTTTAAAATCTATAAAATTAATGTACAAGCGATGAGACGGTCGTTATGAAAACTGTACAATGATGGAGTATCAGTGCAATAAAACAATAACATCTATTATAACCAACTAATAAATGATCATTGTTCAAATGTTAAAGCATAAAAGAGGTCATTTACCGTTAAAAATCATCTATCAGATCATAAAGATCTATACAATTATTGTAACAATTAAAATAATAAAAAATGAAGTTGTATTTGTGGGAAAGCAACATTGGAGCATCCATTTTGATCTTATTTATTTATGTTCAACACTAAACCTACTATGCACTAGTCAAATCCTTAAATTCTTCTATAAGAAATAGAAAGAAAATAGAATTTGTTTTGTCATTAGGATAAAGTTGTAATTATTATTTAAGCTAGGATAAAACTGAAATACGAGTGTCAACACAAAATTGCACCTAAATGTAAATAATGCAAACATAGTGTATTCATGTACAAAAACTATTAGTAGATTTAGTGTTAAAGTATATAAAAGTGAAGTACAACGGATAGGTGTTATGAAAATTGTGTAATCTTACATCAATTCTTTTACGTGTTAAGGGATGAAAGATGACATTTACTGTTAAGAATCATCTGGCAGATCATAACAAACTACCCAATGATCGTAACGATTACAATAACAAAAGAATGAGAAAATGTTTGTGGAAGGACAATATTAAAACATGTATTTTGATTTTGTCTGTTTATGTTTAAAGTACATAAAGTACATGAAAGGGGATGGGACATGAAAATTGTACAATCATACAGTATCAGTACAAGATGACAATAACATCAATTATAATCAACTATTAAATGATCATTGTTCAAATGTTAAAACATATCATCTATCAGATCCTAACAAAGTATACAATGATTGTAACAATTAAAATAATAAAAAAATGAAGGAGTATTTGTGGGAAAGCAACATTGGAGCATCTATTTTGATTTGATCGTAGCATCGATATGGAAGCTTGACAGCTGTCAACAATCGTTTAAAAAGATGCACGGATGCTTGAGGAACAACGGCAACGCGTGCAGCACAATTGTCAATTACGTTTAACGACAAAAATAAGTAATTTCTGGTCATAATAATTGTAAAACGAGTGCCCCCTGCTGGTTGTTTATGAAGATGCGGCCGACGGTAAGATGGCGGACGGGGAAAACATGCTGGAAGAAGTCTGAACGTTCGACTTACACATTCCTCCTCCTTTTCCATGCCGCTAGGCATTTGGGGCACGGCGCGATTAATGGCCGAGTAATCTGGCAGATCCGGCAGTTCCTCGGCCATGTAAATCGGCATGGGCTTCGAAGCGTCCAGGGCGCGGGCCCTGAACGACAGCTTGCTCATCCTGAGGCGGCTGGCTCGCGTGTTGACAACCGAGGTGGCTGGTGTCGAACCGTGAGGCCAGTCGGATCGGCTCGGGCCTCGGGCTTGGGGAACGTGAACCTGGCTGGGCCTGGCTGGGGGCCCTGCGGCCGTAATACCCGGCACAGAGAGCGCTCAGGGCCTCATCGTTCTCCGGCCATCGCGCTGGAACACGGTCACTCAGTCACCAAACGAGATATATCACTTTGAAAACATGTTTGCGTGACACGGTCCCTGCTCAAAGCCATCATGGCCGACGCACAGCCATTTAACACGTTCAGCTCGAGCAGTTCCGCGATGCGACGTGCGTCGCGCGGGAATCGGCCCGCCGCCGCCACCGGTTCGCTTACGAGCGTCTATTGGACGCCACGCCGTTTACCTACGCTAAAAGCCTCGTTCACAGTATCCTATTTATCCTAACGAACTCGCTAATTTTCATTGTCCGTCAACATTTATTCAAATATACTAGTCAAATGATTATTAATGATGATCAGTAATGTTAGAATTGAACCGCACATCGAATTTCGATTGTCTTCTGCTGCATGAGAGTTTGCGCCCTTATATTGTGGCGGGTGGTATCAAAATTTACGTTCAGCCGGTTATCTAAGAATTCTTTGAAACAATAAACGAATCCTTTTTGGATACAATTTTAATACTGAAGTTAAATGTTTCTGGCTAAAGCTAGCCCATTTAATTGATTCTTAAATTCACTATTTTATAGGGAAAGGTGTTAAAATTTCTTCGAACAATGTCGTTTATGTATTAAGACAGAAGAAACTGAAAACTTTCAAATGATTCTACCTATTAATTCAGCTTACTATAATAAGTAGGAAACGTGACTTGAAAAAAAAGCGTAAATTCTATCGGAAACTTAGGTTAGATATATCAGTGCAGCATGTCGAAGCAACAAACGTAATATCCGGTATTGACCCTAACAATTATCACGACGATCGAACGTGGAATATTATATTCGATCGAAAAACGGAGCTTAAATCAGATTTGTGCATTTGTCGACATGGCGCATAACATCGCGATTCTTTCCGTGATTCCTAGGTTATCTTACCATGTCCAAACGCAACTTCCGAGCTTAACGATATTTGACGTATCGCCAGGTATTAATTTTTAAATACACTTTTCCTCATTGTCCGTGCGGAGCTCGAATTCGAAAGCTCCCACGAGAGATTTCGCAGCGAGCACGTGTCAGAACGCACTACCACTACTACGTCGCATACACTGAATCTGCGCGGTTCACGCTTTGAATATTCCCGGAAAATCTACACTATAATAAGATAGTCGAGAATCATGTCTATCCACGTTTATTCTTCGTTCTAGATAAATCTGACACGATAGCGAAATTAAAAGACGCGGAAGTACTGTTAACAGATACCGACCTGTTTGTATCACACATAGATAAGTTACCGTCTTTGAAATGGGTGCAAACGACATGGGCTGGTGTCAATACCCTGTTCCCAGCTCTGAGAGATAAAAAATTAGATTATACCATTACACGTTTTTCGGATACAAGCTTCGGTTTAGCTATGTCAGAATATGTGATAGCGCATATTTTTAATTTCGAGCGCGATCAGGCGCGGCAGTATCAGAATCAAAATAATTGTCGATGGATACGGGATGGGAAGATCTCTGATCACAGATTAATATGCGACTTGACCATCGGTATCTTAGGCTTAGGGAACATCGGAAAGTCAAGTAATAATCTCGTCTTGTTATGTACAAATAATGGGGTTTATCTGTTTTCATCTGAATACATTTGTAACTATTGTAGTTGCACAACGATTAAAAGCGTTAGCGGCGACTGTCTGGGGTATCACAAGAACACCGCTTAAGGAGAATTTGGATTATCTCGATGAACACAGGACGATTGACTGTTTGCCTGATATGCTGATGAACAGCGATTACATTGTTAACGTTTTACCATCAACGCCCAATACTTCTGGTTTACTCAACGGGGACATGTTAAAAAATTGTAAAACTCGAGGCAGTGTTTTTATTAATGTAGGTCGTGGTACGATCATTAAAGAGGCGGATTTGGTAAATGCTCTTGAGCAATTCTGGATATCGGGGGCAATTCTGGATGTTTTCGAAGAAGAACCATTACCAAACGAAAGTAAATTATGGACGTTGCCACAGGTGATATTGCAGTACAATTAAAATTCAATTTAACTCTGAATCAATGAGAAACATTTTGTCGTAGGTGACCATTACACCTCACATCTCAGGTGTAACGCGCGGTCAAGATGTCGCAAAGTTCTTTGCGGAAAATTATCAAAAGTATATCAAAGGAGAACAGTTACTAAACGAAGTAGATTTAGAACGAGGCTATTAAGTACTCAATAAAGAAAAATGAATCATGTGAGAGTATCGTTTGATGCAATATAAACGTAATTTCTATTTTACAAATATAAAAATAATTATTTGAATAATTTATATTATTTGACAATGTATGCGATATATATATATATTATTCTTATAAAAAAATCTTTAGAGAAAAAGTGATTAGTCTGTTTCTTTCGAATTTTCGGGATTTGTAGATGGTTTCAAGCCTCTTATACTAAGATCGTAAACTACCTCTTCCACTTTCTTAACAGAATACTTTAGCCCGTCGAAACGTTTTCTTAAAGAATCGTTTTTCAAATTCAAAAGCCTAAACCCTGCATTTAGTTCGTTTATAAAACGCGCTATTTCTATAGGCCGATCATAATAACCGTTGGTGACACTATTTACAGCGAAACGACTCTGAAATGTAATATTTAAATAAGTAATATTGACGATTATTGTCCGCGCACCGAGTGCTTACCAGTTCTGCAGCTAATTGCAATAAACCCATTAAGTAGTCTTCCAGGTCCAAGTGAAAACCCTCTTCTCTATTATTCTTAACTACGTGCATAATTCAAATCTTTTTATGCAAAGTATTACGAGTAACTTCCTCTCAAAAAAAAAGATAGTTAGAATTACGTACCTCCTAATACTTGTGCGACCACTTCTTTACTAACCAAAGTCCGAATTTCTAAATATACTATCAGGGAAACTAGGAAGCATAATTTTTGTGTGACAAAACGCCATTGGTCGTTATATCTGTAATACTGATCCTTTGGCACGACGCTTGCGAGTTTCTCGTAGTTCTTACGCACATCTTCTAGGAGATCTCTGGATTTTGCACAGTACTGAGAAACAACTATAATGGAACAGTAACACCATTTGAATATCTCTTTAAATTGATTTAATAAAGATACGTACTTATGTTTTCTTCTGTTTCGTTCTCATTGTGAATGTTCTGTAAAATCATCAGAATTTCCCTGGAACTCTTTTCGATTTCCCTTACGATACCACGAATTTCCTTGGGGCAAAGAACAAACGTATTACTTGTATTGCAACATGATCGTCCGTAATCCGTTCAAAAAATTCAACGATCGACCTACTGTAACCTAGACTGTACGAGGCATAATTAAGAGAACAGATAATTGATGAATGTAACGTTGTTGTTTATGATTGTACAATAATCCAGATAAAAGTGTATAACATCAAAAGCATTCTGATCCGAAACATACTGGCGTATCATCAGAAAATAATTGTTTGCTTTAAAATTGTATTAAAATAAGCAGCGGCTGCGTGATTGTAACAAGCAAATTTCCAAGCGTGAAATAAATGATACAGACCTCGCGTATTTCTTCCTCGTCGCTTAGGTAGTTTTGAAACGAGTCGAAAATTTCGGCTATTTTGGCAGCCATACTTTCTCTTCGTAATTCCTTTGGAAAATCCCTTAACCAAACTACGCGTTAATCAGCACCTTGTCAAAAGGTATTATCACAAACACACACCGAGTATGAAGATGCATACACGTAATGCACGCAGTTTGATATGATACGTATGACACAGATGGCGTCGATGCATCGAAAATCTAAAACGTTTCAACCAAATTGAATTTTTAATTTTCATCTATAATTGGACTAAAGAACTTATTTTTCTATTAGATCTACAAATTGAATGTTTTAAACTTTTATTGAAGGTGCTAATAAAGAAGTTAAAAATTGTGCCTTTTTCTTTTTTCGAGATTCTGACGAATAGCAATTTTTTATTAGATACTATTTAGTAAACCAGACCTTTTAACATACCAAAGACAATTAAGTCGTTTGATCTAATATTATTACAGTAATATTAAAGTAATATTACAGACTTATTAGTAAACTGCAGAAGTTTATGCAAATTCCTATTTATACAAATAAAATTAAAAAAACGAGATGCATATAATCACTCGTTTCCTCCTCTAAATGTTATAAAGTGTGCTTTAAAAATTTTTCATTTTCTTTTTTACATATTACTGTGTTTTTTAAATTATTTAAAATTCTCTTAAATGCATAAACCATAGTCTACTTATAAAATAGAAATGCCTAATAATTTACATTTTTCTTGGTAAATATTTATTTTCAAGACATTTATTAATAGATTGCGGATTTTATGCAATTATAAGAAAGTAGAATATATACAAATGGTAAATGCTGCGTGGAGTGTATAAAATAATTAATTGTACAATATCAAGAGCTGAATGGATATTTTATTATCCATGTGTATCTTAAATTAATAAGTAGACTGCGAATTTTATGCAATTATAGTAAAACTGAATGCGTAAAAATAATAAAAACTCAGAATATTAAAAACTGAATGAATATTTCAATGTTTAAATGATCAACCAATTGTTTATCTAAAATAAATCCTCTAAACTGATGCAATAAATGTTTTGTTTTGCATAAAGATCCCCTGTATTATAAATATTAGTACAAGCTTTCAAGAATTCAAATTGTCATTATTTCTTCGTTATGTCTTCTTTAACTAAACTAAGTAAATTTCCCCTCCACAAGAATACATGGTAAATTAAAATGACAATAACTTTCAAATAAGCTACAATAAACTTTTCCTAGATTTGTCACATACATTCGTAGTAATAATAATTAACGTCAAATAATAAAGTTTCAGTAACGTGGCATTATTTATTTCGAAAGGATACGAAGTGTTAGCGAATACGATTTCAGTAAACATTTTGAACGATTAAGGGAACGTAAAGGATGAAGTAACGATTCGAATTGGACAATGATAGAGCCGTGACAGCGGTTCGCACAGGTCGGAGAACCGGGAGAGCCCGTAAAGCGCGCGAGCTGCAAGCTGCAAGGTCTCTCGCCGCGGGTATATAAATAGAAACCAGTAGGTCCTGCTGCGAAGTCGAGGAAGGCGGTTGGAATTCTACAGGATGCTTCTACGTAGCTCTACGTAGAGGATACCTCTCCGGGGAATCTGCGGGCGTGTCATTGATCCCGATACACGCGTTCAAGTATCCCCGAGCGAGCGAGGCTCCGGTTCTCTTTTATTGAAAAGTTCACGCCTACGTTTACGGCCTCTCCCGCGAGTAAGAGCGTGCGATCGTGTTCGCTAGGATACGCTAGACAGGATGTACCATCCACTAGGGACCAACAGCAAGAGAATTTATATTATTAACACTTTTATATTATTTATTTAATTTCATAGTCCTTTACCTTATTCTTTGTCAGGTGTTATTACTAGCATTGGGTTTCATATGAAAATAAACGCGAATGGATTCACTCATACTGCTTTTAATGTAGAATGGAGAATCGAAACCATAAATCTTCTTACCTCCTCGTGCTTTTTCTGTCCATTCCGCGATCATCAATGGTACCGAAGAATAAACGTCCTTGTGGACGACCTTCGACGACGTGGCTTGTACATCTGCACGCTTCATCTACGATGTACGAAGGTCCCTGGCATTGTTATTCAACGTACGGGCCAGGAAGTTCTGCAAGCAACGACACGGTTGATTAATCTGACTGATTAACGTTGTTGCAAGCGATATAATGTGCGTTTGGAGAATCGATTATTATTAATTCAGGTTCGATCAGGGCAAGCCAGTTCCTCGATGGAAGCGTAAATGCATCGACATCGGTATGTTGTCTACACGCAAGTGCGAGTAAACGGATCGGAGCTTGTCGAGGAGAAGGACGAGAAGGAGAAGGCTGGGCCACGGCGCGACGACGACGACGGTCCGTTAAACTTGCATTCCTCAAGGCGCCAATCTTAATAAAATCCTGGTACCGTAGTCCGTCGTAAATTTTTGGTACCCATGTGCATCGTGTGTACAGCCGGTTCAACGCGAACCGTTCATTTTTAGCCATGTGATCTTATCGTTTCGAAAGGAATCGCGCCCATCCTTGGGTGCCCTGTTTTCGAATGTCGTTTCATTTATTTGCATTCGATTTCAACGACCGATTGCTCGGCGAAAATAAATCGTATTTGGAAATTTTAAAGCTAGGGACAGGATTAACATATTTTTCAATAATGTTCGAGCGATTCAGTTGAGTTCTTCATTGTACGATTCGATTATTTCTTTATGTCAATGTCGCAGTTGCTGCGTGCAGCGTAAGAGCAGTCTATTAGCTGTTCAATATTTGTTCTTTAAACAGGTTCCTCCGATAATGTCAATAACACCCGACGGAGATTTGCAAACACGAAAATGTGAGGCAAACTCATTTGGAAGCCGAGCGATCATGTCGACGCGAGTGAACAGTTAGTGCTGAGCATACGCGCGCGTAAAATGCATCGGTAAATGTCAGGGTCAGCGACGCGCATGCCAGACTTTTCTGTAAGCGCTGATTAAACGACGTTGTATTAGGGCAGGGGCTCCATAAATATAATGCGTATTTTAGCTTTTTTAGGTATAAGTTGAAACAGTTACACATGTTTGAAATTTTAATAAATAAACCATTTTAAACTCGCGTGGAAAATTTGAAGAGCAATTGAGAAGCTCGTTTTGGAGTTGTTCATTTTTCTCGAAAATGGAGCCTTTTCCCGAAAAAATTTATTACATATTTTCGACTTATTTTCTCATATATAATCATCGTCCACGGTTACACTATCAACACTAGGAAATCCACAAGAATTAAAATCAAACATAAAATTTATATAAAGAATCTATTAACAAAATCGGGAGTTAATTAGATATTTCATAGGAATATTGATAATTCAAGTGACTCCGAGACAGCAGGACGTGTTCCGATTTGCATCGAAAGAAGGGAAGCATCAAATGGGTGGCGCCGCGTTAAATAAATCCCCTCGGGCGCTACCTTTTTTACGTCACCGTTGGGGAATTTCCTACACGCTGGCTGCTCGCCATTGCGAATTACAGTACCTACACCTGCATAATATCGAACCGTTAAGAATGGAAGAATCCGAGGAATCCAAATAAACGTCTTGAAATTATATCTTGTCTCCTCCCTCTTCGCGACATTCGGTGGACATGCGTCGTGGGGTTACGTGACTTGAAAACGAACGACCCTCGAATAGCTGGGAGCTTGCTGCAACCTGTTTTTAACCTTCGACACCGTGATCTGCCGTTCAGTCGGTGGTTATTAGGGTATGCGTCTAGGAAAGACCTTCGAGAATTCTTGACTCTTAATTTGTTGTTAATTACCTCGACGTAAATTTAATTAATCAATTAACCTGACGAAGAGTTAATATTGTGGTTCATGAAAATTGATAATAGATAATCGATATTTCACCATTATTTCATATCGTGTCCTGTGATAGCAATTGAATGGAAATTAAGCTCGAGAACAAGAGATCGTACAAGGGATATTGTAGTATGCTATTTAGTTTTAAAATACTATCCCACTTGATAAAACATAAAAAATGAAAATTGGTATGGCAATAATTATTTCAAACATGTTGCTTCAAATTATGCGCGTTATACGAGATAAGTTTTCATATACTATGAATTCTTATAACGCGAATTAATACATATACATATAGCCTGGAACATATTGACCGTGTTATATGGGAATCTACTATATGTATGTTTAGAATCTATCACAGATCTTTTACATGTGTGAAAGAACTTCAGAGACGTCTCGTCAAGATTTTCGTAATTATTTGAAAAAAATAAAACATTAACGAAAAATCAATCTTTAGAGAAGTATAAGGATACAGACTCACAAGAATAGCTAAATTTTTTATGTTGCTGTTTCACGACTCAACTATTACTTATTCGGTATTATATATTTTTAACAAGCGGAAAATATGGTAACCCTATCATTAATGCAAGACGGAATTAAGAGACAATTTTCTGTAGAGAGATATCAAAGGACACCACGGCTCTCCGCGTTCGCAGCCACGAACAGCAAAACACGTTCGCAGGGAACCAACAGGTTTGACTCGCCGGACTAGTTAATAAATTATCGTAGTCCGCCGCCATCTCCATCCTCGAAGTTGCAAATGAGAATTCGGAATACTGACCAACGATTGCAAAATATACCGTTGATTGCAAGCGACGACGCTACGCTCGCACGAAAGAATAATAAAACGAAAGAGACTTATACCTGTTTCGCCTGTATTGCTTCTCGCCAGCGAGTATAATTATTCAATTAATCCGGTTCGATAAATTTGCAGAGCTCTTGCTACTGAAACTTCTCAACCGTGTTAACAGAATTCTCGCAGGGATTTGCAAATTCGTTCGAAAAAGTATTCTGATCCCCAAAAAGCCTTGAGGACCACCCACGGTCGTCGAGATACGATCGTAGTTATAGCAACCTTGAGAGACTATGCTGCACCTGGCCTTCCTCCCATTTCTATCATTTCGCAGAACACTTCATTAATTTCGATTCTACCCTTTGGTACATAGCCAGGTCAAGAACGAGTCGCTCAGATTAACCGTTTGAATTCCAGCTGTCCGTAAAAAACATTGTCGAAAAATGCCGAACAATGCAACACAACTTGTCTTAATTGGCTACTGGGATCGTTCGACATGAAATCTAAACAACGCGCTGTTTGGATATGAAACAGTTAACGAAACAAACTATAATTCTTCTATCGGAATGCGTATGCGTAAAATAATGTCGACGTACTTCTTTCGCGTGTCTACAAATAGCATAAACACGGTACATTAGCGAAGCAGCTGAGTAAGTGGGTAGAGAGACTCGCGTAGTTCGTACGACCTTCATAAAAACTCGTCGATCAGAGATTGTCGGGAAGGTTGAGTGAGAACTCCGCCGTCTACAGGGTGGCGAATAAAAACGTAGGCGCCTACCTTGACAAACGAGACGCCGACGCTTAACTACCATGCCGTGGAGTAAATGACAGCGCAATGATGTAGGAAAAAAAAATGAGCGGACGGACGAGACGAATACGTCAACGACATCTTCGCATGTACATCTTACCGTAAATGCAAAGATCTCTCTATTCATGGATTTATGAATAATACCTCGCAAACTTAATACGATACAAAAACACACTTCACTCGTTGTTAGTATGTTGAAAATAATTGCAAAATGATTCGAAGTATTTACATGTTACAGTAGTTAAGATCAATTCGCAACGTCACGGTAGATGATGACAGCGGAATTAATTCGAAATACGAAAATTTTTACTCACCGTCGCGCCGAAGAAGAACTTGCCTATATCTAAGGAAAAGAAAGAACGGGGACCCTTGTGGGTAAGATTCGCGGATCATATTATGATTCTAGCGATTTCCCGGAGACTCAAGGTTTCACCCGAGAGAAAGACGGGGAGAGAAAGAGCAGTCCATAGGTTAAGTCCCCACCAAGTGGGGCCCACCGTGGAAAGATGCTGGCCGCTCTCACGTGGTTAACGCACGTAGATACATATATTATCCTGGCGCGCGCACACCTCGGGCCTCCCGTGGTTCGGCGGTTAGTGGTTAGTGGGTGCACAGGTTGCCGATGTGCGCGCACACACCGTGCGTGTCGTCGAGGAATGCCGCCGCCGCCGCCGCCGCCGCCGTCGGCCAATCTCCGGTGTGCCACGTATACATATCACCGTTTTCGTTGTTACCCGAGTTTCCTTGGGTTATTACCTTACCGAGGGACGCACGCGAGTTTTCACTGCCTTACCCGTTCCCCGGGTTCTTGTTACAGTCGCCCGCGCGGCTCGACTTCCTTTCCGTGACTCGGCTGGTACCAGTGCGACGTGCGATGACACGCGAGAAAATCCTTACACCACGGCGAACGAATTTCGCGAGGAAACGTTATTACGCCGTGATTGTGACGCGAAATTCGCGGAGGTTCCTAAGTAAACAGCAGAGATTTCCTATCTGCGAACGCCCGGATTTACTCAAGCGGCTCGCTGCGGCCGTGACGAGGTTCCTTTCATTTCCATCGGGTCCGGCGATTGGAACAACTTCATTTCACGCCAAGGGAGAAAGTGAAGCACTCAGAAATATGAAGTACATCGAACACTCTCATCGGTTCCGAGTTTCTGTAACCGCGCCAGTCGAATATAGCACGTGCGGTCGTTGAAGTCTCCACGCCTCTGCCGGTCGGAGGCATTCAAATTCCTTCCTGCAAGTGAAACAGTAATTCGATATCAGTGCGAATATACCCGATTGGTTCAACGAATTAATATCGTGAGGCAGGATGAATCAGATTTTGACCAACGCAACTGCTCGTCTATTTTTCATACAAGGGAGGCCAAAGTAGAGACTTTGGTCTATACGCTGCGTAATAGAACATTAAAAATGAGACTAGATGGATAATAATATGCAAAATAATGCAAAGGTGATCGGATAAAAAGTGCGGCAAGTGAGAAAAGATTCGATGTTAAGAGGTGGAAGAGGGCGAAAGAGGCTTGAGGAGGAGGAGGGGTCCGAGAGGAGGTAGTAGGAGGAGGCCGATGAGGAACAAGAAGAGAAAATATTTAAACGAAGAAGGTCTATACTACGAAAGAGGAGGACTCGTGTGGCCGCAAGAGAGGCGGGAACACGCTGCCGATTTGAATACCAAATCGTTGCTCTTGTGCAATTCCTTTGCCTTTTTCTCGGTCCCTCTCCCTCTGTCTCTCTCTCTCTCTTTCTTGCTCTTTCTCTTTCCTCTCTTGTTCCCTCCCGGGGCCGACCTTTTCACATCTACCTGCGTGCTTCGCGTATTTTTAGGCGTGACACGCTTTCTTTGTGCTGTCCGGACCACGGCTGTAAAAACGAGCTCCCTCGATGGAACTGTGTATACCAATTACTTTTTCCCCGTCATGATTACATTCTTACACTCGCCTCAATAATACAATTTGTGTCCAGAGGGATAATGAAACAAGAAAGTGACCGGAGAAGAAAGATGTTTAAAGTTGACGGGAAGAAAAACAGGGAAGGTGACCTGACGGACACTTACGCACGGAGCAGAGTAACTTGGTTTAGCCTCTCCTAGGCTTTGTCTGTACGCGGAAGACGGAGACATAGCCTAGAATAGGTTAGGTCAGGGCTCGTTCGACCGAACATCCTTCTCTCTGTCGCTTTTCACATTAAGGGCATGCCCAAGGTCAAGCTCAAGGTCAATTGTAGGTGAGAAGAATCGAAACGTGGCAAGTACAGACAACACTTCTTCAGGTATTTGGGTCACCGACGCTAATAAAAACCGTCCACGTAGTTCGGTGTTAATAATTCGTTATATTTATCATCTCTTATTTTTACGGCCGGAAAATACTGAATGGTAATTGAACTGTGCACTTAGTACAGGAATCGTGGAACCATTTGACGTAGAATGAATACATTTCGCTACTTTCAATTTGTACACGCGGACACGGGGATTTCGCGGGAAAATTGATCTTTGAAATACATCGATAAGTCGTTCCCATCGAAATTCGCGATCGATAAGACAGTATTCTTTGCGAACTCCTCTTCTTACCTATTGATAAAAATGGCGGACTCGTAGACGGAGGCTCCACTTCGCGCCAAATGTTTCTGAGATGAAAAGCAGTCAGAATTATTATACAAGTAAGCTGTTTCAATTAATGTTTAACAGAAATGAGTATTTAGACTTATTTCATTTATTTTGCTCGTATATTCTAATATTCAATTGAAATATCTGCCTCATAATGAAAACATTGAGTATTCGACTTTGTTTCTTTACGAATGAACCTAATTGTTACTGCATATTTTGTAAACATTTTGTGATTACTCTTCATTCTTTATCCATATATATCTTAAATTAATAAGTAGATTGCGATTTTTATCTAATTATAGGAGAATTTAATGTGCAAAGATGATAAAACAAATCAGAATATCAAAAGCAGGATGGATATTTAAATATTTATTTAAAACACAACACGTCTCTTAAATTGATGCCACAAATATTTTATTTTTTTTATAAGAACTATTAGTTTAGAAGAAATCGAACTGGTATCAGTCCCATCATGCATGCAATGTATGGAGCATTTAAATCTCGTAGTCATTTCACTGAATAAAGTTCTGGGATACGAGGGGAATGTAACAGATTCATAGTTAGACTGCGAATTTTATGCATTTATAGCAAAATTGAGAATGTAAAAATGTAAAAACATGTAAAACAATGCAATGCATTAAGTATCAACAGGTCTCTGTCTCTCTCTCTCTCTTTCTTGCTCTTTCTCTTTCCTCTCTTGTTCCCTCCCGGGGCCGACCTTTTCACATCTACCTGCGTGCTTCGCGTATTTTTAGGCGTGACACGCTTTCTTTGTGCTGTCCGGACCACGGCTGTAAAAACGAGCTCCCTCGATGGAACTGTGTATACCAATTACTTTTTCCCCGTCATGATTACATTCTTACACTCGCCTCAATAATACAATTTGTGTCCAGAGGGATAATGAAACAAGAAAGTGACCGGAGAAGAAAGATGTTTAAAGTTGACGGGAAGAAAAACAGGGAAGGTGACCTGACGGACACTTACGCACGGAGCAGAGTAACTTGGTTTAGCCTCTCCTAGGCTTTGTCTGTACGCGGAAGACGGAGACATAGCCTAGAATAGGTTAGGTCAGGGCTCGTTCGACCGAACATCCTTCTCTCTGTCGCTTTTCACATTAAGGGCATGCCCAAGGTCAAGCTCAAGGTCAATTGTAGGTGAGAAGAATCGAAACGTGGCAAGTACAGACAACACTTCTTCAGGTATTTGGGTCACCGACGCTAATAAAAACCGTCCACGTAGTTCGGTGTTAATAATTCGTTATATTTATCATCTCTTATTTTTACGGCCGGAAAATACTGAATGGTAATTGAACTGTGCACTTAGTACAGGAATCGTGGAACCATTTGACGTAGAATGAATACATTTCGCTACTTTCAATTTGTACACGCGGACACGGGGATTTCGCGGGAAAATTGATCTTTGAAATACATCGATAAGTCGTTCCCATCGAAATTCGCGATCGATAAGACAGTATTCTTTGCGAACTCCTCTTCTTACCTATTGATAAAAATGGCGGACTCGTAGACGGAGGCTCCACTTCGCGCCAAATGTTTCTGAGATGAAAAGCAGTCAGAATTATTATACAAGTAAGCTGTTTCAATTAATGTTTAACAGAAATGAGTATTTAGACTTATTTCATTTATTTTGCTCGTATATTCTAATATTCAATTGAAATATCTGCCTCATAATGAAAACATTGAGTATTCGACTTTGTTTCTTTACGAATGAACCTAATTGTTACTGCATATTTTGTAAACATTTTGTGATTACTCTTCATTCTTTATCCATATATATCTTAAATTAATAAGTAGATTGCGATTTTTATCTAATTATAGGAGAATTTAATGTGCAAAGATGATAAAACAAATCAGAATATCAAAAGCAGGATGGATATTTAAATATTTATTTAAAACACAACACGTCTCTTAAATTGATGCCACAAATATTTTATTTTTTTTATAAGAACTATTAGTTTAGAAGAAATCGAACTGGTATCAGTCCCATCATGCATGCAATGTATGGAGCATTTAAATCTCGTAGTCATTTCACTGAATAAAGTTCTGGGATACGAGGGGAATGTAACAGATTCATAGTTAGACTGCGAATTTTATGCATTTATAGCAAAATTGAGAATGTAAAAATGTAAAAACATGTAAAACAATGCAATGCATTAAGTATCAACAGGAAAACGGATAACACGACATTTAAAGAATTGAAGAACAATCTTACTAGATATCATTTCTTAAACTGATATCCTACTACTTTTATTTTGCATAAAAATCCGTAGTCTATTCATAGTAGTTTGGTTCAAGTAAATTTTTTACTAACTTAAAAAACTGAGCGACAGAATACAGAGGAGTACATATGTATTGTATATCACGAATTTGGAGTTTATCTCGTTCGACTATTTTCAAAAGCTTCTCATCCGATATGGCAGAATTACAGTGGAATAAAAGTACATACTGTCTACGTGGATTGCCTAATTCGATTTGTCGAACAGTTTGCGTTCACGAGTCGAACATTTATTTCAAGTAACCTTAGATATATCTAAGTTCGTCGATATTATATAAATCAAAACGTATTTAAAACACTGAAGAACTCATCGAGTCCTATGGGTTTCGAGAGGTGAAATTCAATTAAATTGATTCATTCAGTACGATAATTCTGACACTAATATAACAATGATAATTACATATCATTTAATATTACGAATAGTTCACTACATATTGCCATAAAATTTGCAAGAGCTTGTAGATTATTTATTTCTCTTAAAAATTATATACAAATTCCTTCCTTTATCGTAAAACGAGTGCTCTAAAAGTATTGCAAGATAAATATATATATATATATATATGTATATATGTATATATATACCTAAAACTATAATTGCGATCGTTCCAACAATTTTCTTTTATGTACGTATTGCTGTAGTACAAATTAATCGATTAATCTTGTTATTTGAATAGGTGTACGAATCTTGTACGAAGCATGATAAAGTTATTCTGTTTTTCATTTGGGTCCCTCGAAAAAAAGATATTTTTCATTAAAAATTTTAAATAGTAATAGAAAGATTCACGTTTCCCATGTATAAAAAGTTGAGAAAGGAAAGAGCTGCCTTTTTCACGTAACAGAAAGTAGTCTCAATTTTGTCATAATCGATCAAACATTCGAGAAAAAATGATTTCAGTTCTCTGCGTATCTATCTTAAGATTAACAGTCTCTATTAAATCGACTGAATATATCCTACGTAATTAAATCGCAATATTCTCACTAATTTCTGAAATCAACGTTTCTTAACGAGCCACTGTGACAGCAAACAGTATCGTGATCTTTATTTTTTAAGTACTGGTTGCACAGTTTGTTTAATATTACTGATCGTTCATAGTAACAGCTTCAAATCAATTACGAAGACAGTGAACTATGCAAAACAGAAATATCCTCGTTATTAACGCTTCATTCCAGCATACATTATAATTTTAGCATATTGTACATATGAAAAATATTGTATCTGCAACTTGGCAGGATGAATGTGTATTCTTATTTATTTTCAAGAGAAACTATAGAAATTGTAGTTTTACTCTAAAACGAACTCAACTGCTTAAACTATCATGAAAATTGTTCGGTATAAAGTGCAAACAGAATACAAAGCTTTAAAGGATTCGCTTCCTCTCCTTAGCATACTTGACAGTACAATTCCGTCTTAACTAATTAAATATTACACAATTAAATGTGAAGACACAGTCTCTATATAAAGAAAATGAAAATTACGGCGATTATTAACTGATTCTTCAGTCTCCACCGAACGCGCTACTCAAAATAAATAACATCCTCTTTCAATAGACATTACTAATTAAAACAAATGCAAGTTTAAAACAAAATCTGTATATTATTGAGACATTTTTATAAAACAATGTATTAATTAAAGAACTTTTATCTAATGAGAGACTAATAAGATTTAATGTAATTAATTAAATAAAAGTTCTTCAATTTAAATTAATATTAATTAAATAGAAGTTCTGTATTAATAAAGTTACTGGCTGTTCTGATGATGAGTAGCTAACATTCAATTATCTGAGCAATTTTCTTTTTTCATTCGAAGATGGAAAAAAAGTGAAAATGTTGCGTACATTTAGATATGTATATGTGTATATATCATTGCACTGATCACACGAGTATTTTAGAAACTATCTGTTGTAATTCAATCGGCTGATAATGGAACCGCGTACGAAACAGTCGTCATTAAAATAAAAACCGATCGCCCACTATTTCGCTACGAGAACTTATTTAAAACATTTCCCTGTACACGCACACCGTAATTTCGCTGACTTGGAATATATCACCTCTTACGTATCTCTAAATACAATTAGTCTAATTAAAGCCTATGAATCTAAAGTGCTCACTGATAAGTGGTATGTTGATTAAAATATATTATCTACAGGCGACGATGAATTTCATTTCAGTGCCTGTAACAGCACAATTTTCATTAATTAAAAATCCATTGGCCTCGATATTCTACAGTCTTTCGAATCCGAGTAATCAAATCAATGTTTAACTTCAACTATAGCAAATCTAGATTAGGAAATTATTGTACCCTATTTGTTCAACTGTGTCGTTACGACAGTTCACCACCGGATTTGCAAGTTCTGTTTTCTATTCGAGTACGAAAAATTATATAAGCAGTAATAAAGAAAACATATTGTGCGGTTAATGAGACAATCTCGAGTCATTCTACTTGTTTCTAAAACGGACGTTAGTAGCATTTGATTAATAACGTTGATATTATTTTTCTTGTACATTTAAACCAAACGCCAACAAGTTGATATGGAAAAGTTCACTAACCATAACGGGACGCAGATTTTTCATAGATTTATATACCAGATTGCGCGTAAGAGAAGTTGAAATCTAGATTACAGTGTAGCTGGGTCTCTTTCTAATTATCAATCTAATATTTATGTATTGAATAGTTTATTGTACAAGGCATAAATATTATATTGACATTTAGAAAAAGATGCATACGTCCAGCTGATGTAATGTAGGCTTCAAATTCTCTCACGAGACGCGCAGTCCAATATGTAAATCTATGAGACTTTTACACGATTAAGTTTGCCGACAGCTGTTTCTTCATTGTCTCACTAATGAAACTTCCTTAAATACTTATTACTATCCTTTTAAGTTGCAATAAGAATGACGTACACCGATAATCGTGATGATAAAACTTATTTTATGCCCTTATTGCCTAAAAATATTCATCCGTTGTCGAGGAACTAATTTTTATTTTCATACAACTTTGGCATGTCGTCGCAATTTCGTTCCTGCGATGACAGGTAAAATTCTAGTAAAATTTTCGTAAAATTTAATTAACCGTCTTTTTCAATTTTATACAATTAAAACCCCGATGTACACGTTTTTTGTATCTTCATAGTCTACTGTGTTGTCAAATGTTTGTCCAACTTTTTCGTTCGCATCCTGTAAGCCTAAAAACGAGTTAAAAGTTGACTAGAGGCGATAATCTCTCGGATTTACGTAAACGAAGCTGAAGCTTCTATTTCTATCTCGTTTCGTTTCAAGTCTTCGATTTTAAGATGTTTAAGATTCACGCGGCAGCATTCGTTGCCTTCTTTTTAATTAGCCGAATCCAGCGTTTAGATACTGCGGTAAATTGTTAAAAAGCGATCATTACATATGCGTATCTCCGCTGGAGTTTATTTTTCATCCAGCTTAGAAAGAACTGCTTTTTTAATTACTCGATCCAAGGTTCACTAATATCCTTTCATTATACATGTAGCGTAGATGTATACGTAGATATTTCATTTTCTCAAATGGCGGAAGCGTATGTAGCGATTTGTAAATATAAAAATTTACTGTCCTTGGCAAACTTTTTCTTCCATCGATTACAGCTTATTATAATGTAGTAATTTTGGTATCATGCATAATTATTGCTCTAATCTAGTTCGAAAACAGAAGAAACATCTATACACTATTAGTTATGAGTAACACTCCGTGCTTCTATTCAGTTATGTATATTGAAATGCGTTTTCAGTAAGCAAAATTTGTCAACGGTCCTCCCTTGATATTTCCTATTATGCGTGGCGTGTATCGTTATAGGTGACAATTTTCGAAGCAAACCCCTCCCACTCCCTTTAAAAACGTCCATTAAAATTGACACGTTTCGTGGCTATAGCCCCTAATAAAATACAGCTTTACAAACAACATGTGGACTTTTTATGACACTTCTGTCGAGAGTCGCGTCGCACAATTAGATGAATCGTAAGCTTCATGTAACGCGATACGCGAACGTTCGCACTTACCTTGTCTTTTTTTGCGTCGGTTTATTTTCGCTACAACAATGACCTCTTCGCCGCATAGAACACGTGTATCAAAGTCTTATAAGAAGATCCATGCTGCAGCGTTACCACGGCACACACTTTCTGTGCGTTTTGAATTATCCAAATTTTTATTTACGCAGACCACTTATTTATCATTCCTAGTTTAGGATATGTCACTTTTGTTTTGTACGAAGTCGCACTTCGATCGAATTAAATTATTTCTAGTTCAGTCGCAAATATTCAACGATTCGCTCTTGTCCGAAAACGCCTCGTTCATTTCTCCTATCGTAGAAATTCGTCGTTAAGAATTTCCAAGTCGTGTCGTAACATTTCCCAGTGTAACAATCGAAAATATCACCGTGGCTCATCATTGGTTCCCCATTAAAATATAGATTAAAAACGTCTTTTTTTTTCATCCGATAGCATTTCTCCATTGGCTAGCGATATTCCTTACAAGAAAACCGTATGCGTGTGCGGCAATTTAAACGTCGCCACACTGGCTATTAACAATGGTAACGCTGTTAACAATGCTGGCGCGACTAACGGCGCACCGACTAAGGTTTTGTAAGTCGTAGTCCCTATTAAACCGCATATCCTTACAACGGCCGCTATAAATCCGAAACTGGTACACCTGTAATGATGAATTAAACAGCGGCTTGAATATTCGTAAAATGAATTAAGTAGAGGTATGTGAGAAACTGAAAATGTTGGGTCGGAACAAAACGAAATTTCTATCGTCATAGTGTTAAAGTTATTATTCAAGCTGCTACCGAACTGAAGTCCCAGTGTATACGCTAAATTCCACTCAAACGTAAAAGATTATTTTACAGTACATTTATGAATAAAAACTGTCGGTAAGTTTAATGGTAAGAACTTGGAAAAGACATATTCACCTTAAATGAGTAGGGAAGCTTTCAATAGTGACCACTGTGAGCGAAGTCCAAGCGATGGCAAATATCGCTGCGAAACTACCTTCGAAACCAAGCACTGCCGAGCTGTTCGTGCCCACAAGGATCAAACATATTGCACCTATTGAGGAGAGGAACAACGAAATACCGATCATTTTTGGTCGCTGAAGTACTGTGAGCGCTAGACCGGCTAATGCAGCGGCGGGCACAAAGGCCAATTGAGCAACTAGATGACCGTGCAATGCTTCCTCTATGTAAATGTTATAATCCAAATCGAGGGTCGGGCAAGGACCGCTTATACTCAACTCCGTGTTATTCTCTAGTTTGCAATTGATAAAGACTTGTGCGGATAAATCAGTATCCACGAATCTAGAAAAAAGTGAACGTGACAAGATCAGAATTGCAAATAATCGATTCAGTTTTTAATTCTGTTAGATACTAATGAGTAGACTGTGGATTATTTCTTGACTGAATTTGTATTGTATGTAATTAGATATTAAATTCCATTTGTTAACTGATGAATTTTTTAATTAAGATTTGAAATTATATTTGTAATTCAAATTAAGAGCAGAAATGTAGTTTTAATTAAACTTTTCTTGAACTAACTATTCAATCGTTAATGGAGATTTAAGTCGTCTACAGAAAGACATCGTGTTAGTATTGAATACTCACTTCGAGTGTACGATAATGCTGTCCGTAAAGTGAGTTTTACTTGATTTAATACTACTAAATTCCACGGAATGGAAAGTGCAGTTATCGAAATCGACATGACTGAATACCATTTTCGTGAATCTGGAACCAAAACCACTGTTTAGTATCATTTCATTGTCAGATACCGGTTTGCTTTTATTTCTACTTACTTGCAATTGAGGAAAATCGAATCTTTGTATTGACGATTTTCTAAAGAAACATTGAAAGTTGTACCTCGGTATGCTTTGTCGGCTATAATTTCAGTGTGAGCTTTGTATTCTGTAGCGCGTAGAAGTTTGAGGTACTCGGGGCACCAAACCATAAGGCCGTACAGTCTAAAGTAAGATAACAGCGTTATAACAGATGCGAAATTATCAAGTATAATCGAGGGCAGATATAGCAACTATCTTAAAACAGCGGTTGTTGTGGAGTTGCTGTCCCTCGCACATTTAACGAAATTCGGTTGTGACAACACGCTATAAACACAGTAACGTATCGATGTGATATTTTCAGCTTTTCAAAATCCTATCTAACTAGTAAGCAAGAATTTTCAATGAAATTCCTTCCTTTCACATGAGTTTACATATATACATCAACTTTTGTCCGATGCTATTCAAGTGAAGAGCACTGTATATCAGTACGTTACTGAGTTTACAGCGTATCATCACTTTTGTTATGAGGGACAGAAACTCCGCTCTTTTACAAGAGTTACTACATCCTTCCCCCGGCTGTACAACTGAAATACGTACCCAAATGACACAGTTGACCAAATAATTATAAGCACTATCGTGATGCGTAAATGAGGGGATATGAATAATTCCAAGAAGGAATTCCAAAACTGGAAATTGGAATTATATTATATTACCGACTCAGAAGATTATAAATATATTTAGCGATTCCAGCAAGTTACCATTTCAATGGAATAAATAATATCAGCCAAAACGCTAGTGTGATTAGTAGGAGACGGAGGTGCCAAGCCACGAGGCCTCTTAGTTGGAAGCTCTAATTCAGAAAGTTGATACTGTGCACCTGTTGCACCCTTACGTGCATTGTTCTTCTTGTATATTCTCTAAAAGAAAAATATTAATCTTGACGTTGACAGAACGGGAGCACAAGTAATTGAAAAAATAAACGTTGAAAAGAATACCTGATACACCATCATAGCTTCCACATCTCTGCCAGCTTCTACCAAATATCTCGGACTTTCTGGTAGAAAAATTAGTCCAAGAGTAGAGCATAACGCGGGCAACCAACAGAACAAAAGAAAACGGTGCCAAGCACTAAAATGTTCCTTGTTCTCAAGGACCACCATTTCGCCGGTTGTAGGAACCACTGCCCAAGCTAGGAGGGCCGCATAGACACCACCTAGTGCTCCTGCTGCTACCAACAACCCTATCCACCTACTTCTGCTTAATCTTGGGCAACATTCTGCCAGATATGCATATGCTAATGGCATAGATCCTCCTACTCTGTAGTGAGATAAAATATTCAATTTATTTCATGTTAACAGCCAATCCAATAAAAAACGTCTTTCATTTTTGCGATATCCACTACGCGATTCTTATATCTCAGTTTTAAACAATCAGAAATCATTAAAATATCCTATGGATAGAAATAAGGAAAGTATGTTATATAGATATATATTCTCAAATGCTTTACAAAAAATTATAGGATAAATATGAGAGCTCAGAGAAGAATAAAAATTGAGTAGAAATTAATTTGAAGCAAAAACTGATACAAAGATTTCGTGAAAAGTAATAAACTAAATCATTCGAAAGATATCAACGGTATATTTGGAAACACAAAAATTTAAAAGTAACAATTTAAAATCGACAAATATTACTTCTTAATGAAACGTTTACAAGCTTATATTTATATATTTTCTTGTTTCCATAAGCAAAGCATACTAATGAAGTTTGATCGTCTAAAACTGGGACACACTGTAGAGTTTCTCATGCCAAAGCAAATCCGGAAGCGGAATTGCTCCATTACATACTGCTTCCAAAAAATATTCCGCTATTTTTTTAAAACAGTGATAGTGCATTTCTGCATTTGAATTTCCTTTTGGAATCTATAAGGATCATTTAGTGCTTGTTGCAAAAAACTTTTGTATTGTACAATGTAATCGAAAGACAAGTAAAAAAAGTCTTACCCAATCGCAGAACAAAATCTAGCGCACATAAATGTGCCATAGGTTGGCATGAAGGTGGCAACGCCACTGAACAGAGCATGAACAGACATTGCAGATAACAGAGATCTACGTCTACCAATCCTATCTCCTAAGCCACCCCAGAATAATCCACCTAACGCTAGTCCCATTAACGTAATGTTGCCTAGAAAATAACCATGAATATAATATTCATAAGAAAATGCAAAGTAGAAGGAAAGGATATAAATGAAACTGACTGAGCCATCCTTTCTCATTATCCTCAATGCACAGTTCGACCTCTGCACTTGGCAGGATATATGGTACAACAAAAAATTCAACAGTATCTGCGGCGAGACTCAAGCCTGTGCATACAGCAGCAAATAGTTGAAAGTAACCAACCCCAGCCTGAAAGTAGTTAACAATATCAATAAAATATGGAAATCGTTCTGGCAAAGTTACATTCGTTTTGAATAAAAAATAATTATTGGTATTTCAGATTCATAGAAATATATTTGTAACCTCTATTTGTAACTTAAAACATATAAAATATAGGCGTGTATTTACTGGGAAGTCGTTTATGTAGCCCGGTATTTGACGTGATTCATATTTCGTTTTTACGATCGATTCGTCTAAAACTTCGTCCATGTTGAGATATCGTTAAAATTAAGCTAAAAACACTGGCAGTGAAGGGAATGATTAAATAACCAAGGGGAATAACTTTGTTGGAGCGGACGCCATTTGCTGTAGGTTATGTTTTTGTTGTCCGATCGACGAAAGAAATCAATATCCATGTTTTATTTCGATGCGTCGAGAGGGAGTTACAGTAGCCAATTTAAATACAGATTTCAAACTACTGTAAATATCATTGGCTATTCTCTCCCATCTCGAAGCGAGCACCAATAAGAATTTTAATTATCGATCAACGTCCAATCGTTAATCGTTCGACAAACTTTATCTATTAAATGAAACAGTGCAGTGAATCTCCCCGGAATGCAACGAGTGACAATAAGGATCGTCGAATTTTAGGATCGATTTTTATTGGATTTAGTGTCCATAATGTCCATAAGAGTGATCGTTATTGTTCGTGAGACAGATTGGGCTTTAAATCGAGTGATAATTTAACATTGGGTAAGTAAAATCGTGTGAAACATCATTTGTCAAGAACCGGTGTTTCGAGGTCACGAAGCATTGTACAACAAGTAAGAGTTTTGGTTTAACAAATAGAGAAACATATCCTTGTTAACAGTAGATTTGCAGGATAGAGATTAAATAAAATTCATAAAACTAGTACACGTGGTTATTTTGGTTAATCATAACCGGCTTTTCACTCCAAAATAGAAACTACTGATCTCGCGCTGTTCGAAACAGTCCCGAACTAGTCAAGTCAAATTAGCTTGAAAATCGTAGATAAACAATAGTAAATGGTATCTACATAATGTTGCAGCAAAACTTGCCTTGAACTTTATTTGATACAACTATTTGTTTCTTTGCTACATGCAAAACACAAACTGGAGGAAACAAGCAAAAGCTATTGTTGCATTTATTAGGAATTTTTCGCCAATAATAAAACTTATAGGGTCATGCAGCAATATTGTAGGTGACATGTAAGGTAGTATGAGCCGAATGATCACTGCCAAGTTTTAAGAAATTATTTAAGGATATATTGGCTATACAGTCAATCCCAAAGGTTTATGCACTTTAAAAACGCATTTTTTAAAAAGAAATCAGACGTCGGAAGAACATTGCTAATAATAAACAACAAAAAAAATTTTTCGATTTTTCCGAGATTTTTCCA
>NW_017142786.1:684441-699036 GCF_001652005.2 Ceratina calcarata
TAATTGGATATTTCCTTCTATACGTTTTAGCACGTAGCTATTTATTATTAGCATTGTTCTTCCGACGTCTGATTTCTCTTTAATTATAGGAAATGCGTTTTTCTAAGGTACATAAACTTTTGGGATTGACTGTATAGCCAATACATCCTTAAGATAAAAAGCTATGTCCACTATGTGAATATATTATACCTGAGCTACAACTATCTATAATTCTTAATTTTGCTTATTTTTTATTTTGCATAATGCACTGTTATAATATCTAATAATTGATATGATTGTTTTGTTATTGTTTTTATTCAAGGACTCACACAATTTTAATGTTTTGAAAAAAGTTAATTTGACTAGACTAAATTTTTCGATGACGTTCAGACCGGTGGCATTTATAGTTACATCCAAATAGTCTTTGGAAACTAATGTTATTATATGAAGGATACATGCCATATAAAGTACTCATTAATTCATAAGCCAATATTTTGGTTTTCCGGTGGTCTAAAGATTGAAGTTATTAAGGAGGAATTAAAAGTGAGCAAACCTGTTTGATAGCATCCTCGTGAAATTGCGCTAGAAGGGTCGCGTCCGCGGTCGAGTCAATAAGATCGTGCTCAGCGGAATCGGCGGAAGCCACGTTCACCCCCGCGGTGTTCGCGTTTGCCGGTTGCGTCGTCATCTCTTCAGTGTACAATCCACTTCTAATATTCAGCGTTTTTTCTCCAGTCCCGGATATCGTGCCACCGCCGGAAGATGCGAGGCCACCCCCGCTGCCAACGAGCCACTGGCTTTCCTCCTCCGACGAGGGCATCACTGCCACAAACCATCTGCAACAACGTCTACAGTTATCCGTGATCTTGGATCGCTCGACGAGAACTACGCGAGGAATCGACGAAACGTGAGTCAGACAAATCTACATCTTCTTTTATAACATTCATAAATCGAAATAAAACGAACTTCGTTTTTCATTCTCAGAAACTAAGCTAAAATATATTTAAGGGGGGATTTCTGGTTTCTTAGCCCGTTAAATAGACGATTCCCTCCACATTAGATCGGACGTGGCGGGCCACTATCAATTGGCCTGCTAGGTCACCTGGCTTAACGTGCCTAGACTTCTATTTATGGGGTCATGTTTTTTTATAAACATACGATAGAAACAGAAGATGAACTTTGGGAATGTATTAAAAATGCATTTACTATTATTTCCAATGCATTTGGAGTATTTGAAGAAGTTCGACAATCACTAATTCGATGAACGAAATTCTGCATTCTTGCAGAGGAAGTAAATTTCGAACATTTATTGTAACTGCTACAATAACTCATAAATATATTTAAAAACATATATCTTTTCAACAAAACATTTTCGTAGTGTATATAAACTTTGCTAATCTAGCTGATCTCGGTAATACGTAGTATACGTTTGGTCCTAACCTTTTTAGACACCCTGTATATCTCCAGAGCGTGAAATTAATTATTTTCATTTTACGTAATTAAAAAAATTGTGCATTTTCCGGACTAAAGAACCAGAAGTGCCCCTATTAAAGAACTGCAATCTGCAATACAGTGCTTGGGTTCATAGTTTCAAAAGATTTCTCGTAAGCCTCATGTTCATCGATTTGTATCACCTTCCAAAGTCTCATTCATTCAATATTTCATAATTCCATAACGCGATAAAATAATTATTGCTACACGTGTAAAACTTCTCGTGTTCGAATAAATTGTTCGGGAAGTACGTAATAAGATGAATGTTGCGTCATTGCAACGCGGACGTCATTAAACAGAGAACGCACCTGAGCGTGCATTTTTCGTAAGCCGTTACGTAGATATTATCAGGGCCAACGTTGGTTTTAAATGTATCGTCCTGTACACACGCCAATTTATCGATTCGCGTCCACTCGTGTATGAGTCGATCATGAAACGCCTACGAATAACATACCCCTGTGGTTAGGTGTAGGGCCTAGCTCTTTATTTAAATACCTATAGTATACGTGTGTCAGCTTTGCGTCAACGTCGATCCGGTTGCACATTGTTAGAACCACAACCGGAGTACGTGCGCGTTTCCGCGACCCTTGCCCGCTTTTTACCCGATATTTTTTACCACGGTGGCGGCGCGGCGTCGCCTTTTCATCCCTCTCTCAATCTTTTTAATTAAACATCTACTGTGCACCTACGCGCTCTCGTTCTCTTGTTTTCATTCATCTCCTCTCGTGAACGAACAACATACAATTACTGGGAAAGAGGAATTTAGATTTTTGATGCATATGTACCTTAATTTTAATGATTTCGAGAATCGTTACTAGCCGGAGTTATAGTGAGGAGTTCCATATACAGTGACGTCCATAAATATACGTACACATTTTAAAATTAAATAATTTTTTTATTGTTGGACTTAACGAATTAATTTCTCTTTATGTGTTCGAGAAATTTGTTTACTATATGATGTAACTTACAAAAACTTAGAGCCGTTTTAAGGAATTGATTAATATATGTATGTAGACCATTAAGAGGAGCAATAATTAGTTCTAAGGAACAAATAAATTATTTCTATAAGAAACTCATCGACTTATCCAAATCGCAAAGCGATTGTTGTAATAAACATATAAAATAAATAATAATAAAAAATTAATGAAAATTGCTATAGATATTGGATTTACGAAGAAAAAAGTAAGGGAAAAGAAAGTCGAATAAAAAACTTTAAAATTCTTCCCTTTCTTTTTCTTCTTCGGAAATTCAACCTATAGAAATTTGTTAATTTTTCTTTATACATCATGTAGTAAACTAATCTCTCTAACACCTAAAAAAATTAATTCGTTAAGTCCACTATTAAAGAAGTTATTTAAGTTTGAAATATGTATAAATATTTATGAACTTCACTGTACATTACTTATGTTTAATCATTCCGAAAATCGTTAAAACTAGCGTGATTCATATACCACACTGCGGATTTCATACGAGTATAGCAAAATTAGGTGCGTCAAAAATATAAAAGATACATACAGTGGAAAAAAGTGCATCAGGTATCAACAGCAAAATGCATAGCATAATGTTTAAACGATTAAAGGACATTGTTATTAAGCCTCATTTCTTAAATTGATTCTAAAAGATTTATTTTCCACAAAAATCTGCAAAATCAGGTGCATAAAAAGCATAAAAGACGCATACAATGGGGGGAAAAATGCATAAGCTAGCAATAGCAAAGAGCATACCATGATTAGACTACAGATTTTATGCATTTATAAGGAAATTTAATGTTTAGAAAAAATGAACACTGCACGTAATGTATAAAAATATACAGAATTCCAAAACGAAACAGCACATTACGGTATGTAAGTGATAAAATAAAAGTTTATTCGAAGCACATTTTTTAAATTACTATCATAAATATTTTATTTTGCATGAAAATCCGCAGTCTGCTCATATATGTGCATAGAATTTAATTAGTACAACTTTCCTCTTATTCTTAGGTAATATTCTCAATGTAGTAGCATAATAAGCACAGTCGTTGGAAACATTACGCATACTCGAATACGATAATATTTATTCATTCTCTCAGTGTACTCGATCATTCTGTCGATGAGATAATAGAAGTTTCATTAAATGCGCAGCTCGCATGTTTCCAGAACTATACTGTTATTTTAAAGGAATATTCTTTCGCATATGGAATTCCGAAAATCGTGCACATGCAATAAGAAGTTAATAAACGGCGAGATTACGACGTCTCCACGGGAGATAAATATTTGGCAACACCTGTGCGATAAAGCAGTATGTAATCTAATGTAGGCAGCTGTTCTTCGTACAGTGCATTTATTTACATACATGCATTTCGTATTCGCATCACAAGAAAACATTAAAGAATATTATAAGGATAATAATTGAGAATCATAGATAAGGTAAATGTCTCAATTTCTGTTTGCATCGCAATTTCTATTCACTGGCGTATTTTTCTGTAATTTTATATTTTGTCTTAGAATTATAGAAAAATAGCCCAGTGAATAGAATTTTTTATCTTATCTTAAAACTATATTCAATGAGTAGAAGTTGTGACATTTACCTTGAATAGTACAATGGATGTTTAAACTCTTTACACAATTTGATAAAAGTTTCTCATAAATATCTACATATAAATTAAAAAAGATTGTTAAATCACTGTGATTCTCAGTAAATCGTAGTTAGACTGCGGATTTCGTGCATTTATAAAGAAATCGAATGTGCAAAAAATATAAACACTGCAAGTAATGCATAAAAATGTATATAATATCAAACACGAAGCGCAGATTGCGATAAAAGAGAAAACAGATTTTTATTTGAAGCACATTTTTTAAATCGATATCATAAATAGTTTATTTTGCATTAAAATCCGTAGACTAATCGTGACACATTGTATGAACGAACCGAAAAGCTCACAGTCCGCCTGAGTGGCCGTTCAATTTACTCGTTGATTCGGTATAGTATATCTCTTTTAATACCAACGAATAGATTACCCTCGTCCGAACGAATTCTGGAACGGTATGGAACCAGGTTGACGTGGTCACTGATTACGCGTTGTTCGCGGTCGATTGATGGGAAACAGAAGCCGCACGTGGCCGAAGTAGCCAGGCAGGCAGTAGTCGAATTCACGCGCATGCAAACCGAGAATCTACCTACGTAATGCCTACACAGCGACGGTTACTGTTCGCAGGGACAGAACACCCTGTCTGGTTTTAATATGCCAAGTGACGGACGTCCGTGCGCGAACGACTATCGCTACGATACGCATACATGCAGTTAAATGCGCGCACGATAACTGTATTTAATTGGTGATTAACGCTAATTAGGAGGTACGTACGGGGACGCTGGTGGTACCGTACGCTACGCGTCTCGTGCGTGGCTATATTTCAATGGGAACACGACACTCGGTATTATTGAAAGTACAATCGAAACTGACGAAATTCAACGCATTTTCACGGCGACTTTTAATAATCTGGAGTTCTCATCTTCTCGTGCCTGATAAATAGACTGCGGATAACTACGTAAATAAAATATGCAGAAATTAGAAATGCTGCATGGAATGTATAAAATTCAGGATATTAAAAGCTGAATGCATATTTCGATGCTTAGATATAAATGTTTCTCTAAAACTCATTTTTTAAAAGTGTTTCATTTTGCATAAAAATCTGCAATCTACGTCACGAATCCTATAGAAAGATTTACACAATTTCATGATTTCTCGATTTTGATATTGTTTTTAGATAGATTTTTATCGTTTACCTGGTTAAAAGAAGGTTTCCGCGAAACGTGACATCATCCGGTTGATCTCTTCGCCGGCAAGCGTTTCCATCACTTAAACTACACTAAGTACAGGCGTGTTTCCCTTTTATGGATAATTAACGCACTTGATCCCGAGCATCGATTATCCTTCCGGTGTCAAAACCATATTCAACGTGACGTGAATGAATCACCCTCGTTATCGGACAAACTGTTACAGCTTACAACAGCTGTTTCACAATTACTGCGAGACTATAAGAGTGGCCATACGCGTATTCGCTTATTAAATTCATATTCTAAAGCACGATATGAAGTCCCTTGATATGGATAATCGTCACGTCTGATTGAAATTGAGTTTCAAGCTGGAATATCACTCGCGCGACAGAATTCGGCTAAATGCATAACGTAACTGGATTAAAAGTTCTTACGGTATTAACGTAACATCGTCCCATCCATTGCGAAGAGCTGCTAGCTATATGTACGTTTCATGCCGGTAATCACTGCGAAATTAACTATTCGCTCGAGATCGTTTCAATAAAAAGGATGAAGCAGCACGTTCATTTAAGTATGCTTCACGGTTTATTAACACTAACATGATTTGCTTATCGTCAAAATACGATGATCGCGTTACAGCTGCGGGTTTTTGCGCGCGGCATGCTTGGAAATCAATGACGGGGACGGCCACTCGCGAACCCTCGAATCTCCCCGGTAGTTGCACTGTGCTTTATTCTCACGGTCTCTTCGCCCGACTCGGATTTGACGGTTCTCGATCGAATACCACGCTAGGATAACTACTGTGCCGCCGAGGTTCAGACATTCCCTGTCGAATGCCCGTGAAACGCGAACTCCGGCAACATTTCTCATAGAACGGTGCAAACAACACTGCGCGTGTATCGATTTAGGGAACTACGAGCCGCTGGAATCACCTTCGCCCTATATAGCTTACCACCTCGCTCGCTCTCTGTGCCTCCCCTTCGTTTCGACATCAACTCGACGAGTGTTTGTGAAACGGCTCATAGCCACCAAATCTAGACCTTTTGCGAACAAGGGTTGTCGACCTACTCCTACTCTCTCCCTCTCTCTCTCTCTCTGTCTCTCTTTCATTTTATCTCGCATTCCTGCTTTCAGGCAATATGAAATAGATTTGGAAATTTGATAGGAGGGTTTTCATTAATTGAATCTAATTCGTAATATTTATAGGGTCGAATAAGAAGTGATACAGTTGAATAAAAATTATATACTTTATTAATCATCGGAAACATCATTATCATAATTTTCAGCAGCTTTCGCTTTTTCTTCCAGTTTCGTTCGCGCAATCAATTCCTTGGCTGGATTGAACATGCCATTTGTTTGCACATTACATATGTAACATCTCGTGCTCTTCCTGTAATGTTCCAAGGCGCACTTTTCGCAGAAATAATGTTTGCATCTGGAAAAATGATGTCATTATACTTAATTTTCAGTCCACTGGACTTTTATCAATTAAATTATCTTATTTAATTAGTTAAAGAAATGCATTCTAAATAGACATTTATTTTACCATGGAAACATTGTAATAAGCGTTCATCTCTTAATATTTTGTCTATTTTTGAACGTGGAAAACAATCGTTATATTTACTGTCGATACAAGTGCATAAAATCCGCTGTATAATAATACGATTTTATATGTACTTTGTAACCACGGGATCGGTGAAACTGTTCCGGCATATGAAACATTTGAACGGTAATGTTTCCTCGTCACTGTCGATTTCGTATTTCTTGTCATCTTCGTCGCCGCTGTTATTGTATTCCCCTGTAGCTGCTTCTCTTTCCAGTTGCCAGCCCAATTTGTAATCCGAACGGTCATGAAGAAACTTACAGCTGTCTAAAAGCAAAATCATGTAAAATGATAATTGAGAAAATGATCGGATTGAGAGAATTCGATTTCTGCCTTACCTCCGAAACCGCAGAAGCCGGTTTCTTTGTAGTCTTTACATATATCCGGTTGATAATCCCATCTAACAGTTGCTCTAAGATTGGACGGGGCTCTGATCGGTCCTTTCCTTACCATACCACTCGAAGCATTCCCTGCAGCTGTATCTTTCTTCTTGTAATATTGAGCATAATTGTTCAATCCCCTATAAATTTTATCATCTTCTTTTCCTTCCAGTTCCTACAAAGTAAGAACATGTTTTTAAACATAACTAACGTTATGAGCTACAAAAGATTAAATGAAAAGTTGTTATGTTAAAAGAGTTGTTTGGTTTTTATCTAAATATTAATGAAAGCCACTGCATCTTTTCTTAATGATCGAAATTGTTACATACTTCATTTATCTTCTGAGCTTTTTCGAACAAAGCTTGAGCATCTTTGTCCTTCTCCGTCTCTGTTTCTAAAATTGCCGTTGCCCCCTGATCGCTTGGCCCAGCTGGCATGGGAGTTCTGGAGCTTTTATAGGACACAGTAATACTTTCTTCCTCGCTACTGTCATTGTCAATCTCTTGGCCCTTTAATCTCCTCGTGTTTGTCTGCAAAACAATTCGTTTTACAATAAATCCCTTTTTTGTCTACACTCGAATTAAGGGACTAGAGTAGTCACGTGAGTTTTCTATTTGTGGATAAATTTTTGACCAATTTAGTGAATAACATTGACATATCTGCCTTGTCGCACCGCTATCGCAATCCCTTAATCTTTGAATAGAAACAGCTGTTAGATAACCAAGATTTTTCATGAAACTCACGCTTTGCCTCATAGGATTTTTATCATCTTGCTTCTTCTCTTTCTTAACGACCGCGGTCTCATCCTCGCTGCTCTCTGTTCAAAAGTATAAAAAGCACGCATAGTTCATACGTTATTATTTGTGTACATCACACGTAACCTACAAGGGACGTTAATCGAGTTTGTGTAATGGAATTACGGCCTGTTGGAGTGAGAAGGCAGTATAGCCTACTTGCCGCGTTAGTACTCACCGTTTTCGTCATCAGCCGTTTTACGTTTCCTCGCCGCTGCGTTACGAATTTTTCTACGTTTGAACAAAAACTTGCAATTTTTCTTGTCTGTTTTCGCCTCCGCGTCTTCCATATTTGTTTTGTAAACAACCAGTCTCACTGCTTTTTTGACACGAGGATATAATATCGCATTGCTGGCTAAAAACTGTGGGAACGTTCACCCTGACCCGCCGCACGTTTAATCGGTATCGGATCTATTTAAGTGAATTAAAATTAAAGAGTTAACACTCTCAGAGGCACGGCATACATCCTCGAAAATCAATAGGTTATATTTGGCCAGTGAACGACGCTACGACTGGAAAGGCACTCAAGCATTTTAGCAATAATACGAAGTAATTTTATAATCAAGCAAAGGAAATCGTAAGATTCTGTGTCAGTTTAGGAAATTAGCTATTTACTTTTCGTGGGTTCCAGGGAGATCAATATGAATAAGAAAAAAAATATGGCAATTGATTTTCAAGATAACATGATATTGTTAACAAGGAAATACTTGAAACGTAAGATCATGTGCCCTGAGACGAAGTTCAGGCATCACGTTAAAGAAAGAACTCATATTTTGGATTTACTGAAAAGAACAGTGGACATGGGCGAAAGCAATTCAGCGCTGTTAATTGGTCCTAGGGGTAGTGGTAAAACAACAGTAGGTTCATCAGTTTCAATTAACTCTCAGAGGTTTCATGTAGTACCTTTACACAGGCTCTTTCTCTTCTAGTTGATAAATAGTGTCTTGAAAGAATTATCATCTGTAAAAAGTTTCAAAGAGAACACACTGATAGTAAATCTCAATGGTCTTGTTCATACCGACGATCGATTAGCTTTGAAAGACGCCACGCGGCAAATGCAATTGGAAAACGTGGTGGGTGACAAGGTTTTCGGCACTTTTGCCGAGAATTTAACTTTCCTCCTCGATTGTTTGAAATCGGGTGATAAGAAGCGTTCGAAGCCGGTCATTTTTATACTAGACGAGTTTGACTTGTTCTGCGAGCACCATAATCAGACTCTGTTGTATAATCTGTTTGACATCGCTCAGACTGCGCAAGTAAGCATAGATCAAACAAATTGCCTGGCCTTCATCTCATAAAGATTTAATTTAATTCTCATATCTTTAGGCGCCAATATGCGTGATAGGCATGACTTGTAGGCTGGACGTTATAGAACTCTTAGAGAAGAGAGTTAAATCGAGATTCTCTCATCGGCAAATATTTTTATTCCCCGGGGATACGTCGTCGTCGGAGCAGCCGACGTCTGCCTTTGACGATCGTTTAGAACTCTTTCAGCATCTTCTCAGTCTTCCGGACGACGAGAATGTAAATAGGATAGAGCAGCAGTACGATGACTGCACCATTGATCCACAGTTCGGTTCCGTTTGGAACGAGTACATAAAAAGTTTAGTCAATAATCCAACGATGGTCAACTTGTTGAAAAGGATGTATCAGATAGACGTCAGCGAGAGGAGTTTCAGAAACTTCTTGGCGATCGTTGTCTCTATGTTGTCGGAGAAGCATCAGAGACTAGAAGTAAACGATTTTGTAGAAGCGAGTAAAATGTTCTCGCAAGACGATAAAGTGTTAATGCTCGAGGGGTTGTCTGTATTAGAAATGTGTTTAGTAAGTCTGTTTGTTGGTTTGTCGTTTCTGTTTGCGTGGCCGAAGCTATTGACAATGGTATTATCATTATTTTAGATAATAGCGATGAAACACGAAACAGAAATATACGATGGCGAACCATTTAACTTCGAGGCCATTTATAATCGTTATATGAAATTCGCTAATCAGCATTCTTCTATACAAACTGTACAAAAGCCCGTTATCACGAAGGCGTTCGAGCATATCAAGGTAAGGGTCGTAGAATTGGAGCAGATTCGTAGTTGAATTGATGGATTAGTAAGAATGGAATTTCCACAGAATTTGGAATTTTTATTGCCAACCAGTGGCGCGAACTCAAAAGTCGAGAAGGAGTATCAGTATTATAAATTTTTACTGACACCGCAGCAAATCATGGAAGCTGTGAAAAATTATCCTGGATTGCCAACAGAGATCTCTCAGTGGGCAATGACTACCGTGTAACCGATCCGTTAAGATATTTGCAGGTATCAGCAAATACGTATTTTCATATCTGCATTTTAACCAACGAACTAATAACTACAAGACTCGTATTTTTCGAAATGCTATAATTATTTATTGAAATATGAGAATAGAACTTCAGGGTAAACTTTCCTTCTGGGGAATCTTTTTACTTAAAATTTATTTTGATCAGATCTACTTATCAAATAACGTGCAATTTCAATCAATTTTGAGTTCAGGAATTCATTCATTGAAATATTATAAAGAGAAAAAAAAGTTTGATTGATTGATTGTAATCGATGAAAAAGAAGGAAATTGTAAAGTTCTTGTTGTCGGAATTCATCGGGTCAGAACATTCTGCTTACAAGAATTCTAAATATAGGAAAAGTATAGAAAATTATATTCCAAGGGCTATTCCTTTAAGTTTGTTAATTCCTCGAAATTTGCACACTGTATGAATTTTTAATTAATATAAATTATGGATTGAATGATTTGGTAAATTCTCACACATACTACTTGTATAGCAGTAAATCTCTCTTTTTTTTATCAATTTCCATCCACTAGAATCGGAGAAATAAAATACGAAAAATATAGAAAATCGTTAAATTTGCCGAATAAAATGTACTAATTAACTTTTCAATGAATGGATTCCTAAACTCAAAAGTGTTTCTGTGCAAATTATTTCATACGTGGATACGATCAAAATAAATTTTAGTTGAAAAGCAAGGTTTCCCAGAGGAAGAAGTTCACATGAATTTCGTTTCCTATGGTATATTTTGTACAACCGTGTGCTCGTTACGATGACCTATATATTTTACATGTTCGGAACACGAACGTAGCATTAAAAGAATGTCGAGTATTTTCTAAAAAGTACTATATAATCTGAGGCACGCGTATCATACGGAAAGAAAGCCTGTAAAGATTATCGTAAGCGTGTAAATAAGTGAATACTTGATAATATCTCTAATTAGAGGATCGCGGATTTTAATGTAACATTAAATTTCTGCATTTAATCAAAACATGCGTGCATTTGAATTTTCTGTACGTGCATGAAGATCTGCAGCCCGCTAGTAAGGAATTGTTAGTACTTAATACAGTCTTCGGACATGAATTCCTGCCTAGCGTTATAAAACGTCCGGTATCGCGTCCTTATTAAACGAAGACGACAAATAACATTGGTAACAATATTTTGTCTGAAACTTAAAGTATATTAGAAGAGACTTCTACGTACGTGCCATGCTATTATATATACATATATAATAATATGTATTTACTGTGTCTGTGATCATTCAACAGGATTGTTCCCTATACTCTTAAAACACTCATAATCATTCATGTAGTCGTGTAAGATTTCAATTATTTATCGACGAATGCGTGTAAATTGTGTGAAAGCAATCAGGACGTGTGCGCACTTCTTTAATCGAACAGAGAACGCTAATCCAGCCAAGCGAAATTCGGCTTCTTTTTCTCATTTAATGCAGTACCGGTGATCGTTTTCTCTTGAATATTCTTCGACGATTTTAGTCCGAGTAGGAACCGTTTTCCGTGCATCAAACGACTTTTGAAACCGTAGTTGTCGATGTACGAATCGTGGCCTGTTGCAGAAAAAGATTCGCAACAGTTGATTGAGCAATATTTTTTCAATTAAGCACGTCTTACCGGGATTGATTCCCACGGGGTTCACGTATTTTAGCGTGTGTTCCCCCGAAATCGGTCGAAGGGCAGACATCGCTCTGCTCACTCCAACCTGTAAAAACATTAATCGTCAATCTTGTAATGTTTTTTTTGTTTTAATCACAATTGTGTAGTAGTTGCAATAAAAGACCTGCATGTGTCGTATCCGATGTTCGACTAAATCCGCGCCGAGCAGCTCGTCGTGGACGCTCATTCTAATCGGTATCACCTTATTTATGAGCTGGAAGAATGGAACGGTGAATAAATAAATAAATGAGAGAAAACTTGCAGATTAATTTTTAGTAGAATTGTACCCATAATAAAATAATTGACGTTGAGAAACTCCAAAGCACAAGGCAAACGAGTGCTAAACTTTGCACGCCTAGCAGATACCATCCACCTCCTAAAAAAATTATGTACTGCAATCTCAGCGTTTAATGAATATTTTAACATTTTTTTAACTAGTATCATGAATATTTTTGCATAAAAATCCACTGTCTGGATACGACTATTATTGTAAACCTTTGAGCAATCCTCTTCTTCCACTGGTCGTATCAAGCGGATACGGGTTGTCCGCGAAGAAACCGATAACTAATAAGCCAATGGCTCCACTCGCCCCTGGTATCAAGATAGAACAATTAAAAAAACAAGAAAGGAAGATTAAAATAGCGGACAGAACAAAAGGGAGAGATTATGGACCGTGTGTTGCACTAGCTCCGACAGGATCATCGATGTGCATTTTGTCTAAGAAAGGCATCACTAAGCACGTGACAGCAGCACCGAGCATCCCTATGACTATAGCTTCCCAGGCCCTGAAAAGGAAACAACCACCTAACTGACTCTATAGTGTATCGCCGACATCAAGAGTGTTTCTACTGTAATTATCTCTATACGCTCACCTGTAACTGCGATCAGTGCACCAAGAATACCATTTATCTGACTAAGAATGTCGATTCCATTCGGATTGCTGAGGCTGAAGCCTAGTCCGACTAAACCGCCCCCCATGCTCGCCAGCATCGTGGAGACTGCTGCTCTGGCAGCGTACTGCCATCGTTGACCACTGACACCATATGTGCTACCGCTGTTGAAAGCCAGCCAGCCCCACCTGATTTTGTCATTATTTATTAGGATTTTATCCAAAATATTTGGAACACACAATTAAGGAATTAAATTTAAGTACGCCTTTCATTTATGAATTAAACTTCATAGGAACCACTTTGTGTCCAATATTTTGCATGCTTTAACATACTGAATGCACTGATCAAAATTCAGTACATTTACGTCTTTTACAAATGCATAAAAATCAATAGTCTATTCATTAGTACACCGTGCGTTTATTAATGGATAATAGGTGATTATCTGATTTACCAAAGTACAAATAAGCCCATGATAGCATTCACTGGATTACCAAGTGGCAATGGCTCGATTCCATTATCGTATCTTCCTAGTCTTGGCCCCAGCATAATAGCGCATGCTAGAGCTATGGATTAGTAATTAAATGATCAATGTGTTCTTCTTGTTAGATGGCATACAGTTATTTCTCTTAATATTCAGACACATGTCACCGTTTACATATAGGTCACACATTTGACCGTTCCAAAGATTTTTCGTCAGTTGCAGCCGAAAGTCATGAAAGTCTGGAATTTTCTTAATTTTTAATCGTCTGTACCTGATAGCTACGTTAACTGATTTTTATAAAACTTCATACATGCATATAACTTAGACCTACAAACTGGGTGTTTCAAGTTTAATAAAAAAGATCAAAATCATGCCCCTTTTTTTTTCTTCAAAACTGACGAATAGCATTTTTTTTAATTTTTTGTTACACATTATGATATTACATCCCAAAGAAAATGACGTTTTTGATCTAATATTAAAGAAGTTATTCTATTTTAAAGTGTATCCGAATATAAATGGAAATCATTGTACATGTATGGTATGTTACCGGAAGTGCCACCGACGAGATGTACCGCTCCAGAACCAGCAATGTCAACAGCTCCTAAGTTTTTCAAAAAACCATGATCGCCCCACATCCATCCCGCTGGTACGCAGTAGACAATCGTATTTAAAAAGGAAAACAGACAATATGCTTTGAAATTGCACCTAAAATCGATTGAAGAAGATGAAACTTTCGATCGAAGAAGAAGAATCTTTCGTTTGGAATTACCGTTCAGCCATGGCACCGCTGACGATCGTCGTCGAAGTGGTCGCAAAGCTTAATTGGAACAAAAAAGACGCACACTTTGGGCCCATGAGCTTATCTTCCACCGAGGGATCTATTAGAAATTCGCCGAGACCGATGAAGGGATTCTTAAGCCTGTCCGTTCCGAAGCTCATTGCGAAACCGAATGCCCAATAAGTCAACCCACCGAGGACTATGTCTACGACGTTCTTCATCATAATGTTAACTTCATTCTTTAATGATACGCATCCGGATTCTAGCATGCCGAAACCTAAATAAGATTTAAGATAAGCCATATAGTGAAATTAGAGAGGATTAATCGTTCATATCGTTTATAATTTGATAGTTCCAGCAGTTTTGACTATAAATTAAAGCAATAATAAGTTTATTATACAGTAAACTGAACGTGTATTACAAGGATGCAAAGTTGCAAATAAGCGATGAAATCAATTTAAT
>NW_017142786.1:699288-710189 GCF_001652005.2 Ceratina calcarata
GAATAAAAATTAGGACGTTCACCTTACAGTGAAAATTCTGACATAATGTTGAAATGAAGAGAAAATAGTAGTTAAACGACTTCAATAATTATTATGTCGTATTCCAATCAAGATGTACCTTCTAACACGAGTAGCTACATAGCAAAACCAGAGAATACACTTCGTTTAGAACACGTATAACTGCAATGCGGATTTTATGCATTTATAACAAAATTGAGTATATAAAAAACGTAAAAAAAACATATAGTGGAGAAAGTACATAAAGTATCATATTTGGAAGATTAAAGGATATTCTTACTAAATATGATTTCTTAAATTGATACGCTAAAAATCCGCAATCTACGTATAACTTTTTGTATAGTCAGAACAATCTTAAGTATGTACTCTTTACCAGTTTGCATAGTGAAGATTATAAACGAATTCGTCACAATCCAGTTGCTATCTTCTAGATTCAAATTATACGCAGAAATAATATTTATTTCGGGCGAGTTCGTAATATTCGTTTCATTGTTTCCTATCTCCATGTTCCGGATTTCTTTAGCGAAGACACTTAACGTTAACTAGTCGATGCTGTTCTCTCGATTGCCTCGTAAAGCAGTGCTTTCAGTGGAAAACACGTTAAAAATGAATGGTTCCCGAGGAAAACATATTAACTATGTATGAGTTCCGACTTTCTTACGTGGCAAAAGCAGATCCGGCAGAATCGAATTTGGTTTGAGTAGGGAAATGATTAGCAGAGGGCTATATATTTTTATACTTTTTTATTGGCCCACATCCAGCCGTTTACAACAAATTTTCACCTCACCACGTGTTCAGCAAGTCTTTTTCGTTTCGTTACAATCGAATAATTGTTAAACCATGTGAATAGAATAGTACTAATTCTAAATAAGAAGAAATCGTACCACATAAAATATCTACCGAGATAATTATATAAATTTACCGCGGATTTAGCCCTAAAGATTATTAATTACTTTAAATCTTTTTAAATAATTGTTAACGCGTGTAAATGTACACTTAGTGAAAGTTAATTGTGTCGATCAGTAATGCAAATTACATTATCAGTTCGACGTTCACGCTAATTTCTGTTTAGTTTCAATAATATCGGGCTATACAATGACAAAGGAGATCGTATTGTAAAATAGCTCCAGCTCCTTAATACAGTCATTTTCGTTCTCGGAGCTTCATCGATCAGCGGTGAGTGACGGAATCAAAGAGAAAGAGAGAGAGAGAGAGAGAGAGAGAGAGAGAGAAAAGAAAAACAAATTACAATGTTCGCATTTGTTCACAGACGAACGCGTCCAATACCTTAAGGAAGCAAGAACTTAGAATTCGATGTGCTGTGCTAGGAATCTCAAATTTCACTTGACATTATTATTTTTTTTTCTTTTGAAAGATACAATTTTCTTTGACACTTCCGAAAAGCTTCTAAGAGGACTACGTTTGTTGTAAATTTTTGTCTGCTCCTTTTTTTGGATGTTGTCTTCTGCTTTTTGTATCTTCTTCTGTTTCTTGTAATTTAGTATCCATATACATTCTCATCACTGTATGCTATGTAGAGGAAAAAATCCTCTTCATGATGTTCCTGCGAAAGAAGAAATAATAAGAGCATGTAAGTTGTTTTTCGTATTTTTGTTGACGCGCTTGGATTTAGTAATTACCGCGTAGAGGGAACCCATGGTAGCGCTCGTTGGGGGGATTATGTTGTTCACGAAGAAAAAGAGAGCATCCTCCGGGCGAAGGTGGATTCGTTTGCGGATTAAAAAGTAAAATTGTCCAACGGTCAGATCAGATGGTACTAGATACTTTTGTTTATCCAAGTCACTGATTTTAGCTTTCGGAGCCTTCTCGACGATCACCTGTAAAATATTCGTTTCTCCGTTGATTACCACGTATAAATTCAATTGTATTTTACAAAATAGTCTTCGATCAAGGCTTTAACGTTGGCTCGTCGTCAAGACAAGAATCCAACTTCCAATTCTATTTTCCTATTGTGTTTGACATTTATCTAACTGTAGAAATAAAATAGCTGCTTCTTTCGTTCGCGGATTAAAGAGTGAAACTGTTCAACAGTCAGATCAAGCTTCTAATTTTAGTTCACGCAATCTTTGCGACGATCACCTGTGAAATCGTTCCTTCATCGATTACCATGTACAAATTCCATCGTATTTCACAAAATAGTCTTCGATCAAGGTTTAACACTAAACCTACCATTACCGGTCAAACCGTTTCCAAACTCTTATACAATTACCGTTCATTTTTAGTTCTCTTTCAAACTTATAATTGAAATTGTATAAGAATGTGTCGTCATTTTATGAGAGTTCATTTATTAATTGATTCAAATTGATTATTATATATGCTTAATTATAAAAACAATACACCAAATTCAACATTGCTTATTATTACTGCCTGTGTGAAAGTCCAAAATGAAAGGAGATTATGTAATATTATTAATGACACTAGAGAATGACTCTACTGCAGATTGAGAAACTATATAATTTTGAATTTGTGTCATCATTTTATGATAGAGCATTTATTAATTGATTATTATCTATGTTTAATTCTAAAAACAATACCCATCTGCAGAAGTTGTACCCAATTTAATATCTTATATCATTACTGTCTCTGTGAAAGTCCAATATGAAAGGAGACTGTTTAATACGATTAATGACTCTAGAGAAACTATTGCATCCGTGAATTAATGTGTTAAGGTGTTAAAATTCTTAAAACACATCGGAATTTTTCAACTATTATAAGAACTCCTTTCTTTATTATTTATCTTCCTTAAGCAATAGATAAGGATCAATTTATACTCTATGCAATGTATGGGCATTGTGCTTCCTAATGACTCTTACAGTTAATGCAATCTTATAAATTCAATAATGATAATAACTTTTTTTTAAGAGCCAATTATTTTGATTGGGCGAGAACAATGAGAACAGGTATACAAGAAGTGTCGGCGGGTTTAGTGTTAAACGTTTTGTTTAAACCTTGGCTAGTCGTCAAGACAAGAAACGAGTTTTCAAATTCTACTTTATTATCGCGTTTGACATTTATCCAACTCTTGTAAAACATAAAACACTTGGTTTTCACCAGTTTCTCCGCGCATTGAAACGAAAATCAGCTGACGAAAGGCGATCATTTTCCCTGTCGATCGAACATTACATTAGTGGGCGTAGCGGCCGATCAATAGATACGAGCTCACGGCAGCAAAATTTTTATACGATTCAATTGTGAATGCATGGAACAGGAATATTTGTACATTGTCTTGGAAACGCGGAACGTATCAGCGGATGCGACGTAGTTAAAGCTCGACCTTGGTCCACTCCAGAATCAGGAAATAACCGTGGACACGGGACGGATCGGTTGAACGAAGAAATTATATGCATATCCGTCGTTATAACGAACAAACGGACGAATGGATCAGCTAATTACGATGAATCGATGATTTATTTGATAGACTACGCGCGGCGGGTCTATCTCCTGGCCGATCGCTCGTTTTCTAAGGTAAAATTGAAACTCACGGGGACTCTCTCGGGATATTTTCGTCGAATCTTTTCACCCTCGACCTTCCTCCTCTCGAAGGAGTGTTTCTCCTTGTAGTGAAACTTCATTCTCGGTGCTCGCGCGATCTGCACGAGCCGTTATACGTTCGATAGTCCTCTTGTTCCGGAGTCGCAGTTAACCGTAACCGTTTCAATTCCCGACTCTTTCCCTAGCGATTCATATGCGTGTTACCGAAACTGGAAAATACGACGACTTTCCTCCGCTTCTGTCACAACAATCGCCGTGCGTCACACCGTCTGCGCACTGCGATTCACTACGCAAATGCGAAATAGTCCCTCACGGGTTAGATTCGTCGGGGCTGTCGGGGCTGTACGACTGATAAAAGAAATAAGTATACACGGTCAACTCGACGACGGCGGTCGCTTGTTATTTGAGAGCGATTCGTTTTAAAATAATGCAATTGGTTCGGAAATAGGCGTTATCGCGAGCCCTCCTTCAATGGTGGAACCTCTGGTGGAACAATGCTTCCACAGATGCGTTTAATAGATAACTCAGGTCCGTCGCTAGTGATTCTTCTTCCCATGCGAAACGAAATATAAATATAGCATCAGTAGAGTATTGATAGTATAATTAAGTTCGAGATTATGTTTACGGCTAACCAAGAAATTTTTTAGAAATTTCACGATTGTTGGAATGTCAGGAATTTAAACAAAAGGTTATCTAAGCTAACTTCGTTATATTACTATGTCGCAAGTTTCTTATTCATTGCATTTCATATGTTATTATTCATAATAGATTTGTTCTATGCGTTTCATCGATGATTCATGCGCCTATAAATCGGGTAAATTTTGAACGCTTCCATGCGTTTAGTAGATAACTGAGGGTTCAACAGTTCAAGTCCGTCGCCGCCGATTTGTCTATGCGACACGAACTCCTTTCCTCTGTCTTATATTTTACTAGATATTAATTATGAAATAAAATTCAATAGTGAATTCTACTAATTAACCTAATTAAATAATTATTTATCACATTTGGATTAAACATTAATAATATATTGATAGATTGGCAAGAGAGTAATTTTGCTTTCACAAATACACAGCGTTATAAAAACCAAAATTACTTTTTTGCCGACTCATTATAATGAATTCAAAATTAATTAATTCTTCATTTGTCTAAATTGAATTAGATATTTAGATAGATCGCTTATTTGCAGTCTGGTTCAATGCATTTCAAATATTACATTTTACATTTGTTCTGTAGTTTCCACCGATGTCCATGCGCATCATTGGAAAGGTTTTGGACAACTGCTTCTTTTTAATTGTTAGGGGGCAAAGATACCTTATCTTGATTCGAATGTGATGATAAAGAATGACTACTGCATGCTACTACGTCTCGGGAGGAGCAGAATTTTTTTATTATGCGTTCAATTTCGTCTCATTGTCTTTTGATAACAGATCGTGATGAAATTATATCTAGATATGAGTTTTGAGTATAGGATTTATTCAGAGATTGCTCGAAACACACAGAATAATTATTTGATTCAATCATTTATTTATGGAAATATGTACAGATAATTCTGTAAAAATAAGAACAAACTTTACTCGGCATCTTCCTCGTCGTCATCTTCCTGGCTGTTGATCTGGAAGTACCTCAGCTCATAGGTCTCCTTATCTTTAGATACTACGCGTAACCAGTCACGTAATTTATTCTTCTTCAAGTATTTCTTTGTCAAATACTTGAGATACCTATGTGAACATCGTGTCAAATTAGTGCAAATATTGTTCGTCTTGTAAAGTATAATTGCAAGTCCCAAATTCTTTTGCATGCAGAAAATTAGAACTATTGTTAATTCTTATCTGAACACGTTTTTATAATATTCTTATCTTAATAAAAATATCATTTTTATCATTTTGTTGAACTCGATGCGCTTTCATCGTTTAAAAGGAGTGTCAGATGTACTTTTATAAATTAGGGTTTAAGTTAAGGACAACACCCACCGCTTAGAAAAGTCAGTGTCACTGTTGACGGAGAGCTTCATCTTGTCCCTTTCTAAACTAACATTGTTGCCAAAATTGTTCGTCTTTCCGGAAACTTTTATTCTTTCGTGGAGGTACTTTTCCTGTATGAGAAACATTCATTCAAATGATGTTATATACAAAATGATGAAATAATAGTCATCTCGTATTGGCAGATAAAAACGTAATTTTTGAAAGAGAATCAAGCGAATATATATTGGGAATATTTACTAATATATTAGGATTAGGACAACACATTGGAAACATTATTAATAACTCATTGGGAGTCAATAAGTTGAATGTGGAATTCCTAGGTGATTTGAGATTAAAACTTACTAATTTTGAACCAAATATTGCTAAAAATCATCAATCTATTTACTTGATTGTCAGCCAAGAAAAATTATTAAAATGATTATTATAAAATTGTTTTTTCATATATTAAAAATAAAATATATAACTGCATGATAAATACATATAAATAATAGAGGCTGTTTTGTTTGTAACAGAAATAAATTACTAAAAATAAATTTCTTGGGTGTTGATAAGAGGTTTGAAAGATTTTTAAATGATTGACGTAGTACATTTCCCAATATTTATTTATGTTACAATTTCTACTCACTAGCTTATTAGTTTATTACTTTAAGTATTGAAGGTTCTAGACTTGTTACTTTATATTCTTCTGGACCTGTTCAAGGGTTCAGGGTTTGAATATATAAATTGATTATTATTAGTTTCAGTATCATAAAAAAATATACTAGTGACTAAAAATTGACATGAACAAAAATTGGGATATTTAGTGTAATTAAAATAGTTTGGCAGTCCTTGATTTGAATAAAAATGAAAGATATCAAGATGAAACACTTACAAAATTGGCCACATCCATAATATTATCCTCGGCAGGATGTGTACAGTCGATAGTAAACTTGAGGGAGACTTTTTTCTTTTGGCCCTTGCCCCGAAGGGCCTGTTTCTTGGTGGCCGGTCCCTTGGGCTTTTTAGCAATAGTCTAGAAAACGCATGATCTTTCATTTTTTACCTTTTAATTAACAAAATTAAATGAAAGATATCAAGATGAAACACTTACAAAATTGGCCACATCCATAATATTATCCTCGGCAGGATGTGTACAGTCGATAGTAAACTTGAGGGAGACTTTTTTCTTTTGGCCCTTGCCCCGAAGGGCCTGTTTCTTGGTGGCCGGTCCCTTGGGCTTTTTAGCAATAGTCTAGAAAACGCATGATCTTTCATTTTTTACCTTTTAATTAACAAAATACGTCGATCGTAAACACATGTGCCAGCCACTTTCTATGCTTAGGTTATATCCAACAATATCTTTGCAATCTTTCAAAAAAATTATATAAAGTAATATTGTGATGAAAGCTTATAATACACTGTATTATACTGTCGATAAAGTTTAATCAAAGTTGTGTAATTATTAGAAATTATTGACATTTATTTCGGGAATAGGAAACTCACCGGAGCCATGTTCAGAAACGGTGGACAAATGGAAGAGACTGCCGTTATGCGGCGCTACTAATGTTACGTTGAGCATGGGCACATGGACCTAAAGTAGTCGAGGGGTAGGGTTCCCAAAAGCGGAAGGGGAAAACAGCTCTGTTAAACAGAGTCTGTTTGCTACCCTCAGTGTGGTCCCGCCTGATTTTGAACATGCTTATTCGTTTTATCTTCCATTAAAAGTAAGAAAAGAAGACTAGGCATAAAGTAATAAAAATAAGAACAGTACTTTGTAAAATAAGAATTTTAATTAGTTCTCTTGTGAACACCGAAACACAATTTAATTAATCACGAATCAGCTGCAGGTTCTTCTGTCACTGTTTCAAATTGCTCCATGTATTCTATTTCTCCTTCCCTTTGTAATATCAACTTCTTTGCTTTCGGTAGTACATTAATTCCAACCAACATTAACGACTGAATTTTAATTCTCAACCCATTTGCACCGGAAGCTCATATATGCGCGTATAATTTTTATGATATGGGCTAATTTTCCACTTTTCTATATGATGCAAATATGGGTTAATTAAAGAATAATTCAATTATCGTCGATTAAAATTAAGAAAATTTATATTTAATTAGTATTAATGCCAAGTAAAATATGAAATGAAATGTATGAAAGAAAATGATTTATAAAATAATCAGCAAACCTGGTTGGGTGTCGTTTTGGCTAGCTGCACTAGCGAAGTAACAGGATTGGAATGATTTAAGATTTGGAGGTAGTATTTACATAATAAAGCATCGTTCTCGCAGGTGTCTTTATTATTTGCGTTTATTTAAGGCTAATATACATTAACATCTAAAACTAGATGAACATAGACTTCTCGATCAGCAAAAATCGAATGATGCTCAAAACGGAACCAATAATTATTACCGCGAGTCATTATTAATCGTAGAATACCTCTACATCTTTTAATAATACATTAATTGCCTAAACGATGAAGCCTTCTTATATCCTTACAATGATTCTCATCGATACTTTACAAACGGTCTTAAACAATTTCCTATCGTTCGATTCTAGGACACAATAATATTAAATATGTACTCCGGAGGAAAAGGGAGGGGATCGAGGGACAATGGAAATGGTTGCCTTATCAACGATTTAGAGAGATCAACTTTTTAAATCTCATTCACATGTCAATCCGCTCTTTGTTGAAAGATTCTCTCTCGAAGTATATTATTAAATTTTCTTATAACAATAACAGCTTAATCTCTATATCCATTTCCTTTCTCATGTAATATAGTTACACTGCGGATTTTATGCAATTGCATGAAAACTTAGTCTGCAGAAATGATAAATGATAGACAAGACAGTTCTGATAGACAAGACTTTAAGACAATTCAGAATATCAAAAGCTGAATAGACATTTCAATGTTTACATGACTGAACAATTGTTTATCTAAAACACATCCTTTAAACTGATAACAATAACTGTTTTATTTCGCATAAAGATCCGCAGTCTAAATGTAGCTGAAGAAAAATCGTTTTATCTACTTTTATCAAGAAAGAAACGAATTGGACGAAATTTGCATACATTAGGCCAATAAGGAGAGCAACGCTAACTAATCAAGGAATATTAATAATTTCATCAATGAGCATTTTCTTAGATGCGATATTTTCACATAGGAAATGATAGAAGACACTCGCTAAAGTCTCTGCCCAGTCCACAACGCTTCCCCTTTCGACTGTGGCTTGTTCATTATTAGACTGCGGATTTTCATGCAAAATCAAATATTTTTGATAGTAATTTAAAAAATGTGTTCTAAATAGACATTCATTTTATCATTTAAGTACAGTAATATGTATTTATAATTTTACATACATTGCAATGTGCTTCTGATGTTCTCTATATTTTTGTAGATTATATGCAGTGTTTAAATTTTCTGTATATTGAATTTCCTTACGAATTGCATAAAAACCGCAATCTATAAATTAGATAGTGTACAAATAGTTTGAGAAATATTGTTAGATTCTATTAAAAAAATCGTGGAAAATGTAGCATTCGTGGGCCCATTCGAATTCCTCTTTCCCTCGTTTAATCCTTAAAAGAAATTACCGTGCTTTAGAGAAGAATACTGTGTAAGATAGTGACAAGCGAGTTACCGGATCTATAAAAATAGTGTCTGTAAAGTAACTTGATTAAAAATTATCCTCCCTTTAGCAGATTTTATTCAGGACAAACGCTATTAGTCTCGCACAGTGAATATCGCTAATTGAAGATAATAATAATAAAATCTAACGTTAACAACCTCTCTCTCTCTCTTTCTCTCTCTCTCTCTCTCGCTCTCTCTCAGTTTACTTCGTCGCAGTAACTACTATTTATTTATAAGTCACATATCATTTATAATATATTTTATGTTTGTATGTATAATTCAATCTTACATCGTTAATTCGTAGTAATTTATGTACATGTACACGTATATATACGTTTGTCCATTAACTGATGGACACCGTTCCTCCCATATACCCTCTCTCGTCTCTCAATCTTGCTGTCTCTTCTCGGCTAGGATTATTTAGAGACTGCAGATTTTACGCATTTATAGAAAAATCAAATGTGCAGAAAATATAAGAAAATGCAATATGTAAGAATTTGAATAACAAAATGAATAATACACAGTTATTTCTAAAGGGTAAAGTAATACTCAATTTATTGGATTGGCAAGAAAATTATTTTTTCGGTTTTCACAAATACTTATAAAAACCGATATCATTTTCTCGGCAACCGAATAGATCTCGTTTTTTAAATTGACAATAAAAATGTTTTGTTCTGCATAAAAATCCGCAGTCTAATTAGGAGAGTTTTCAGTTAAGATCGACGACGGTATACACAAAAGGGTCTACGCACCTAACGAGTAGGATCTATTATTATAATAATTTTGTTTTCTCTCGGAAAATATTCTGGAGGCATCGACTGACTTCCATGAACGTTTCCCTAAATCAGCGGTGGACTTTTCTATATATAACTATGCTTACCTAATTTCATAGCCGTTAAACCTTTAACGCATTAACTGCGCAGAGGAACTAATCGTTCACGCCTTTTCACTTTTCCCATCCCCTCAGTTTGCAGCGAGAGGACGAGAAGATGTGGTAGGGCGCTTGCTTGATCGAAATCGCACAAATCGTCGAAATCGATGATGGACTTCATTTTTAATTAACCCATTAACTGCCACGATGATCCGAGTAATCGTTTCTTTAAATAAATAACAGAACGTAGTAAGCTAGTAGATTAAATCCAGCAAATCTTTAGAATCGTGGGTGTAGCTTGGGTGAATTGTTTAGCAGTTAATGAATTAATTACATTACAAATTGCATCGCGGGCAGTTAACGCGTTAGCTGTTCGTTCTTTCGAAGTGGATCATCCATTTTTGACTCACGACCCGGTCGCATACATACATACATAACTTTGTCAACATACAATACATTGTCAATAACTGATGTCGCGTGTTGCTCGCTGAAAGGGTTAGCTTGGAAAAATTCTTATCGCGGTACGTAGAAGCGTTGCTCTTTCCTCCGTTTTCTTCTTCTTTTTTTGGTTTCTTTACATCACGCTGTGAATGCCGTTTAGATTGCCGACCAACGCCGCACCGGCTGTTTCTGGTCCACTCGCAGCTGCGCCTCCGGCTGCGGCTGGCTGGGCTGGAGCTGGGGGTGGCATACCTGCTGGTGGGTAGACGTAGCCTGGCGGTGGCGGCGGTGCCGAGTCCGGCATGAATTTCGCTGAAATATGAGATTCGAATTAGTATTTTTCAGTAGTAAGAAGCTGCTGTTTATTATCCTTTTGGTAGGATTTTACAGTGAATATTTTTTGGACTGCACCGTTTTCCTTCTGGTTTATTGTTAGATTGGGAATTTTAAACACGAATACAGAA
>NW_017142786.1:711598-744138 GCF_001652005.2 Ceratina calcarata
TGATTTCAAATGATAAACGAAATGTTTACTTGAAATACAATTTGAAAATTGATATTATAAGTTCGAAGTGACTGCATTATTAATTGTAAGTGTTTTCTATTTCTTGTTAAATTTTAGAATGGATTTGTCTAATTTCAAATTTTGTTTATTGCTTCCTGAATTATTTACAGTCAACAATTCGTGGGGTGCAACGTTTACTTTATTCTGATTTGTTGCTAGACTGAGAATCTTAAAAATGAATACAGAAATTGTAACTGCTAAAATAGTTCAGAATATTGAAATGCTGACGTATTTCTACGTTCAAATGATAAACGAAATGTGTACCTGAAACGTAATTTTTAAATTGTTATTATAAATGTTTTGTTACATACATCAAGCTTAGCATTTGGACTTTAGAACGAATTTTTTTTTAAGTTGCGTACACTGCTTTCTGAATTAATCCTTCCAAAAGGATAATGGATTTTTGTGAAGGTTCAGGCACGTCAGGGTTCATTCCTGGCAGATTGTAGTTTAATTTAAAATAATAATTGTATTTATTTGAATAAGGAGTGTGGTTGAAAAAACTTGTCTGAGAATTTCTTATCCTAAGACTGTAACAGTTAGAACGAAAAAGGTATTAATATTTTCTTGATGAGAATTGCCGATAAAGTTGATGATGAAGCGTTTTGGTATTTTGGATGATGAGATGTTATGTATCTGTCTGCTCATTGGTAATCAGTGAATGCTGGGAGAGGTTGTTCAATATTTTTAAAAATTAAATTACAAATTTTGTTGTTTGACATTTTGGTATTCTTGCATGTGAAACACATTAATAATGATTGTTCGTATAAGAAATAAAGAAATAATGGGAAAGAGGGAGAACGTTTAATATTCTTACCTCCTATTGGAGAAAAATAGATACTAGATTCTAAGATCCTCTTCTCTATGGCCGGTGAAGAATAATATTAATAAGGTTTGGAGAATTCGCGAGTTCTCACTCGAAAAGTCTTCCAATTAAATTATTCCATAGAAACAAAGGGAGAGAAGTAAAGTCTTAACCGATTACAGAAAAAGCTTTCATTTGATTCCCCTCGTCATTTATCATATTCTTTCTGACTACGCAGTTTGTGATTTTTATTTGATACTGTACAATGTTGAAAACAGCGTAAATTAATTAATTAAGGATGTTATGGTTGTATGAATGGCAAAAGCAACGGAGGGCAGATTTGATCGAATGAATTAAGACATGCATAGCGTTTACATTACTTTCGTGTACAATAATATACAAAGTATTAATTATTATAAAGCAGTAACTCTGGTAGTTTTTCAATAAAAAATTCTCTGCATGTACATACTATCGTATCTAATATTTTACGGTGAGAAAGGTCCCCTGAGCTGTGGTGTTCTGACTCTGAATTGTATTGATAAGTTTGATAAATTTCACATACGATAATGTACAAAGAATTAAGTGTTGTAAAGCAGAAACTTTAATAGCTGCTTATCGACAAAATTGTTAATCTTCAGTATATTTATACTATTGCATCTCTAACTTTTTATGATTAGAAAGATTCTGAGTTACGGTGTTCTGACCCTGAATTTTATTAACTACTAACCTCACTTTTTTATAACATTTAATTTAATATTTTTGCGATATTATTGTACATGAAGCTAATATGTACGAAATGGCCTGATAGGAAATTATTGACAATAAAAAAGGTCTAGCAGCTACTCAAAACTGAACAGCAGGCAGCTGACCTTTACTTTCGTCTGGGAAAGATATTGTAGGGGTCCTCTGAGGCCCTCTGCTTTTACATGTTTTTACGATAGAATTTTGGCGAATGGTTCGTAACATTCTTTCATCGTTACGGTCAATAAGGCTGGGACATTACTATTCCCCATAAGAGTGCATAGTAAACTAAGACTAGACCTACCATGCACCTGTTAAATCACCGGTTTTAAATTTTTTTGTAAGAAATAAGAAGAAAACGAAGTTTATACTATCATATTGTTAAAGTTGTAATTATTATAAACTGACATATCAGAATTTACACTAAATTTCACTCAAATGTAAAAAACGTAAATATAGAATATTAGAATACATCAATTGCCGGTATGTTTAGTATTAAAATTGCAATAACTTCGAGCTAGCAAACCTATTCGAAATTCCGCAGCATTATTCGTTTTAATAACAGAATTTCAATCGATGTGGCATTACTCCGACTTGCAAACCATAACATCCTTAATATTATCGCAGAATTTCTTTTGAATATAGTTTGAACCTTTGAACGATTCAGTGATAAAACTCTTAACTCGAAACACTTCGAAAGTCGATAACGGTTTCCTGTTAATAACTTCTGGTCCCCTTCTTCGCGTAGTTCCAGAAAATCATTAAGAGTTTCATGAGAATCAAGAAGAAAACCAATTTCCTCTTAGATGAGCTACTTCAGAATTCATCTTAGCAAATTGGAATGTAATGAAACATTCATTTCGAGAATTACGACAATATAACATTATTGTTAACATCCATCAGTCGTAATTCAATATTAATGTAGGTTCAATAATTAGAGGAAGAGACTGGAATTGAATTACAAATTGGGATTCCTCGATCGAAATCAGATTGATCAATAAAACAAGTGAAACGACAAAAAATGAAGCATCGATGATTTTCTTTAACTTCTGCTCTTTAATAAGATTCTTTATTTTCTCTTGTTCTGTGCATGGGTAGTGGCCGATGAAGAAAAACTCTGGAATCGTTTACGAAATGTCGACAGAGAGTACATGATTATTCTTCAGAATCATCTCTACGTACAAAAAAGTGTTCCGTATAATTTTCTTCATTTATAATTAGACCGCGAATTTTTATGCAAAATAATTTAAGATATAATTTTGAAGAATGAAATTTAGATATGCTTCGCAAACATCATAACATGCATACTGCTTCTACGTATTTTATACTTGCACACTGCGTGCAACACTCAAGTTTTAGCACACTTTTGTCTCTTATAAATAGATAAAAATCTGCAGCCTATTTACAATCAACTAGAGTAATCATACTTTCTGTTAAAATTGAATTAAAATTTAAGAAAATATCGTTAATTGTACGTAGATCAGATTTCTAAACTAATCATTAGACTGCGGATTTTTATGGAAAACAAAACATTGTTAAATCAAACAGATATTTTGAATTTGTCAAACTTAAACTCTTACGCCAGATTGAGAATTGTTTCATTCTTTAAAAATAATGTGTATATTATATATTTTATGTTTTTCAAACTTTTGCATATTATACGCATCTCTTATACTTTCCGTGTATCTAATTCTTTCATAAATGCATAAAACCCGCAGTCTACTAATCATGATTCTTCGACCACATTTCGTATACGTAATGGAATCATTTAATCGTATTTAAATAAACGATCCACCCAAACAGTTCACGCTAAATACTCACATGATCCTGCACTATTATTTATTATTATTGTTTGTTGTTATTATCATTATCATAATTATTTCTTATTATCATTATTATTAGTATCATTAATATTATTAACATAAACTGTAGATATATCTCGAAGCCTTAAAACGAACCTATATAGCTGCCTCGAGCAAGTCAAGGCAATTCTTTCCCCTTTCACCCCTTTCTCTCTCATATCTCTTCGCGTTTAATTATTTTCGTCTCGCTTCACAATGTATCCGTCGCCGTCTTCGACGAAGGCAGGCTACCACTCTACCACCTTACAATAACAATCACATTTCTTTAATTATATTATCCGATTTCGAAGGAGGATCGAGCAGACGCGAACGAATAAAGAATGCGTTTGTTTTCCCTTTCACACGATATACTCTATTATTTCTCTCAAACGCTCGGTTACGGCATCTTGCGTGGTGTCTTGCTTGTTTTAAATCTTCTCTTTATTATATCAACCGATTACAGGTTTGGTCGTAATCGAACGAACACGCGAGGGAAGAAATGATATTATTTACAGCAGGAGATGTACACAGATGTTACGAGCAGAGCGTGCAATCCTCTTTTATTCGATCCCGAATGTACATATTAGTTTTTTATTAGCCATTCAATTCCCGTGAACACCCATGGGTACAGTGTTTGGTTATTAGATAAAAAATGTTACATAGCGGGTACCAGTGGGTGCTGTCTGAAATGTTCGTTTCTAATTTGTCCTTTCGATGAGAATAATCATATATTGTCCGCGACGATTCATAATTCGCGTTGGGAATTGACAGGCGCTGAACATGGCGAGTATGCTAGAGGTTTTCGATGTCGAGAAGCGTTTAATTAACACCAACACGATTACGCGATTTCTATTCACTATGAGAGATGGATTGCAGAGATTTGCTTAAGCAACGGTCAGTTACCACGTCTTGTTTGGAAGCTTGCTCACACGCTCTCCCTCGCAATCACATACACGTTTTTATTTATAAAGTAAACGTCGATTATACATTTATACACACATTTATTTATTTGTTTATTTATATCGGGCACTTGATTTATTAAGGATGGGGTAGACAATGAGAATTTCCTAGAACCGATGCCTTCGCCGAAAACGAATCCTTTCATAGACACCCTGTACAGATATTTTTCCTAACATCCCGTCTCCGTTCCCTTTGTACACACTGGCCATTGGTATCGTATTTTCATTATATCTCTCCTCGACTCACGATGGACGAAGGAAGGCAAGAATCATCCTTCTACATAGACGTTATATCTTTTGTTCGATGTAATCATTTGTCGATTCAATTTATTTCGTGATCGTTTTTTAATCAGTGATTTTCGTAGCGACCGGCCTTCGTCCATACGCGAGGGAAAAATCAGAACACGCCTGTTCCGCTGTTCCGTTCGCCTCGAGAAGGGAGATCGAGCGGAAAGCGAAGAATCAGCTGAAAGGAACCGTCCTCCTCCTCTTCTCCTTTAATCTTTTCCTATTAAGAACACAGCATTCCTCGTCTTCTTCCTTGTTTTTAATTACAGAACTTGGAAGATCAAAGAGATTATTATAATCGTTCAGCGACAATCTACCATATCTTCTTCTTTTCTCCTCTTTTTAACTGTAATTCTTGTCTGTTGTTGCTTGATCCAGGTTTCTGTGCATCCCGCGTTCCTCTTAGTTCTCTCACAAACTTCACAAGATTCTTGCTAGCCTCGTTGCTTGCTCTTATTGTTGTTTTTAGCTTTTTATTATTTTTTTTTTGGTTTGTTTGGTTTCTTTTACTCACGTGTTCAGTTTTGCGAACCGCTGCCGCCGGTTGCGCTCGCTGAAAAGAACAACAGGATTTTGTTTTTCTCCCCTGTCCAATCCCAAGCGATTTTTTTTATTTCGTCTCGCTGGATTCTTTTTTTTCCTTCGCATCGCTTGGTTTCTTTTTTTCGATTTCTCATCTTCGCATGCTATATATTCTAACGTTTTTCTGAACAGAGATACTGCGTTGAAACGAGAGTCAAACTGTAATTGAACTGAACTATTTTTAAAAATGATTTATAGATAATCAATTGTGAAACTTGACGTAAAACTAATTCAGAAACAAACTGTGAATTCTTTATTCAAAGACAGTACGAGAATGAACTTGAACAATTCTATTTTTGAAAATGATTCGTACATTTAAATATCATAATCAGTTGTGAAAACTAATCTGAACCTACTTCAGAAACAAATTATAAGTTCTCTCCCAAAGGCAATACGAGATAATATAATTCTTCACTTGAATTAAAATGCTTCTGAAAATGATTTGTAGTTTTAAATAACCAATTGTGAGAATTGATGTAAAACTAATTCAGAAACAAACTGTGACTTCTTTATTCAAAGATTGCACGAGAATGAAGTCGTAATAGAATTTTTCATTGAATTAAAGTATTTCTAAAAATGGTTTCTAAGTTCACATAATTGGAATACGACTAATTCAGAAGCAAATTGTAAACTCTTTGTTTAAAGACGTATACCAAACTGTAATTTCTTCACTCGAAAACAGCTATTGTATAGGAATTGAACGATACGTATTTAGTCAGGCGCGTTGAAGAATCATTTGTCAGTATCTCTGTCCATGAATACACTAGTCTAGTCCGTAAATATAAATACATAAATCCAAGTTTCGTCACAAGCCAGTCCCATGCAATTTACAACACACTCAATAATATCATTATATTTTTCGAAATTCACTCTGATTTACACCTATTTATGAATGCAGTGTTCCAATTCTCGTTATGCGGAATGGAATTGGAACGATCATTGCAATCAGCTGGAAGTCTTCTTCCATCTAATTTTCTTTCCATACAACATATCTGCAGTACACAGTCGCAAAACCATAAGCCATGCGTCCGACAATCTTTTATACAGTGCTCTTCACTTGAATAGCCTCTAGTAAAAATTGATAATGTCAAAGAGAGGATTTGTATTTAATTGATTTATTAGTTAGGTACCAGTTTTCAAATGAATAGCCTCAAGCATTTAATGCCACAATTAATTGACATTTTGCATAAAGATAGCTCAGAGAAGAAATATTTATGAATAAACTGATTTTATGCATTGACGAGGGAATTGAATGTACAAAAAGTACAAATACTATAAGTATTACATAAAACTGTACAAAATACCAAACGCAAAGTGCACATTGCAATATTTAAAGGACCAAAGCTATTTGAAACACATTACGCTATATACTGTACGTTTACATATCTCTTATTTTATTCGTATTACACAGAGTTTCCTGGACTGTTATGGACTGTTCAAATGAACAGCACTGTAGTTTTGAAACATGAAAGCATGCTCCATAATCGCATAGAAGCATCGTAAACATGCATCGACATATGAAGATCGTCCCAGAAATATTTTGTTTTATATGAATTGAAAAATATATCCGGTTGATACATATATATGTATATATATGCGTTATACAGAGCAAGGCATTTAAACTTATGAAAAATGTTCATGAATTTTATTCGTTTGATGATGTCTTCTTGTTTAGATGCCCCGTTCTGTTCGTTAATGTAATTGTATATTCTGAAACGGTGTTCGAGTTTTGTGGACAGAAAAATGAATGAGATTCTTTTAGGAATCCAAACTTTTGCACGACTTATGTTTATTTTGATAATCACAAGATACGTATGATACAGTAGAACCTCCATTATATGAACTAATTGGGGAACAGATGTGTTCGTATTTTTTTTTTTTGGTTTGTTTGGTTTCTTTTACTCACGTGTTCAGTTTTGCGAACCGCTGCCGCCGGTTGCGCTCGCTGAAAAGAACAACAGGATTTTGTTTTTCTCCCCTGTCCAATCCCAAGCGATTTTTTTTATTTCGTCTCGCTGGATTCTTTTTTTTCCTTCGCATCGCTTGGTTTCTTTTTTTCGATTTCTCATCTTCGCATGCTATATATTCTAACGTTTTTCTGAACAGAGATACTGCGTTGAAACGAGAGTCAAACTGTAATTGAACTGAACTATTTTTAAAAATGATTTATAGATAATCAATTGTGAAACTTGACGTAAAACTAATTCAGAAACAAACTGTGAATTCTTTATTCAAAGACAGTACGAGAATGAACTTGAACAATTCTATTTTTGAAAATGATTCGTACATTTAAATATCATAATCAGTTGTGAAAACTAATCTGAACCTACTTCAGAAACAAATTATAAGTTCTCTCCCAAAGGCAATACGAGATAATATAATTCTTCACTTGAATTAAAATGCTTCTGAAAATGATTTGTAGTTTTAAATAACCAATTGTGAGAATTGATGTAAAACTAATTCAGAAACAAACTGTGACTTCTTTATTCAAAGATTGCACGAGAATGAAGTCGTAATAGAATTTTTCATTGAATTAAAGTATTTCTAAAAATGGTTTCTAAGTTCACATAATTGGAATACGACTAATTCAGAAGCAAATTGTAAACTCTTTGTTTAAAGACGTATACCAAACTGTAATTTCTTCACTCGAAAACAGCTATTGTATAGGAATTGAACGATACGTATTTAGTCAGGCGCGTTGAAGAATCATTTGTCAGTATCTCTGTCCATGAATACACTAGTCTAGTCCGTAAATATAAATACATAAATCCAAGTTTCGTCACAAGCCAGTCCCATGCAATTTACAACACACTCAATAATATCATTATATTTTTCGAAATTCACTCTGATTTACACCTATTTATGAATGCAGTGTTCCAATTCTCGTTATGCGGAATGGAATTGGAACGATCATTGCAATCAGCTGGAAGTCTTCTTCCATCTAATTTTCTTTCCATACAACATATCTGCAGTACACAGTCGCAAAACCATAAGCCATGCGTCCGACAATCTTTTATACAGTGCTCTTCACTTGAATAGCCTCTAGTAAAAATTGATAATGTCAAAGAGAGGATTTGTATTTAATTGATTTATTAGTTAGGTACCAGTTTTCAAATGAATAGCCTCAAGCATTTAATGCCACAATTAATTGACATTTTGCATAAAGATAGCTCAGAGAAGAAATATTTATGAATAAACTGATTTTATGCATTGACGAGGGAATTGAATGTACAAAAAGTACAAATACTATAAGTATTACATAAAACTGTACAAAATACCAAACGCAAAGTGCACATTGCAATATTTAAAGGACCAAAGCTATTTGAAACACATTACGCTATATACTGTACGTTTACATATCTCTTATTTTATTCGTATTACACAGAGTTTCCTGGACTGTTATGGACTGTTCAAATGAACAGCACTGTAGTTTTGAAACATGAAAGCATGCTCCATAATCGCATAGAAGCATCGTAAACATGCATCGACATATGAAGATCGTCCCAGAAATATTTTGTTTTATATGAATTGAAAAATATATCCGGTTGATACATATATATGTATATATATGCGTTATACAGAGCAAGGCATTTAAACTTATGAAAAATGTTCATGAATTTTATTCGTTTGATGATGTCTTCTTGTTTAGATGCCCCGTTCTGTTCGTTAATGTAATTGTATATTCTGAAACGGTGTTCGAGTTTTGTGGACAGAAAAATGAATGAGATTCTTTTAGGAATCCAAACTTTTGCACGACTTATGTTTATTTTGATAATCACAAGATACGTATGATACAGTAGAACCTCCATTATATGAACTAATTGGGGAACAGATGTGTTCGTATAAGAGACTTTTTATATAATAGAACTATTTAAAAGAATGTAGCACTAGAAGAAAAATGAAATAAAACGAACATAACTTCTTCATAGATTTCTTTCGATAAATGTGAAATTTTCGAGGCGTTGACGTTGACGTTATATTTTGTCGAAAGCCTCGAATGTAGAAAGAGAAAGGTGTATTATGCATTGAACACAAAATAAAAATCTGTATCGAATTATAGTAACAATGCAATTACAAAACCTTTTCGTTTCCGAATTTTTTCATTCCAAATTTTTTTACATAACTGAAAGTTCATACAAGAGAATATTCATATAATGGGCGTTCATATAACGGAAGTTCTGTTGTATGAATATATCAGAATCCCATTCTATTAACAATGAACGTTCCTGTTCTTCTTGGATTTTGAGGATGTATTGGCTATACAGTCAATCCCAAAAGTTTATATACCTTAGAAAAACGCATTTCCTATAATTAAAGAGAAATCAGACGTCGGAAGAACAATGCTAATAATAAATAGCTACGTGCTAAAAAGTATAGAAGGAAATATCCAATTAAGTATTGACACTGACGAAAAATTTTTTTTTTCAAAATTTCGAAAAATGCTTGAAATAAAAGTTGTTATCCTTCTAACTTTGATATTTAACGAGTTACGTATGATTATTTGGCATTTTATTGATATTGACAAAATCCGACCATCCCAGCGTCGAAACGGCGAATTTTTGGAAGAAAATTTCGTTTTTTGTCAATAACTCCCGAACGGATGGACGTAGGGGGGGCATGTATAGGACCATTTTGTAGGGTCGACGAGATCTACAATTTCTGTATAAAAATTCTTCGCNGAGACCGGATTAATCATTTTTATATTACTTCTTATAAGAAAAGTTGGTTTGGTATAAGTCCAAACATCAAGAACGGATTACGGTCGTACACCGAGGTACCACTGTAGTCTCAATAATCCTGTATGTCTAATGAAATCCGCGCGTATGAAGATGATTATTATTAAAGTAAGTGTCGAGATGTGAGCCAGTGTCCGTCGACGTAAACCGTAGTAGAAACAAGAGTAGGAAAAATGATTAAGATAATCGTTATCGATAAAGTGCAGCAATAAGAATCGTAGCTTACCGTACCCGTAGAGAAGAGCGGGCGGGTGAAACAAAATTCTCTAAACCTCTTTACGATATATACATGTACGTATATACCGTTGTTACTGTTTTTTGATGATCATGTTGTTGTTGTTGTTGTTGTTGTTCTTACTGTTGCTGTTCGTAGTATCAGTTAACGAAAACTGTTGTTCTAATGTTGTTAATCTGTCGTTGTTGTGTTGTCCATTCGTGTTTTCATTTCTCGGTGGTTTCTATTCTCGCCGCGTTTCGTCGCACGATTTTTCTAATCAATACCACTTTATGCTCGACCACCAAAAAATTGAAAACCACTGGCTGGGACTAACTTCGGAAGACGAACAGGGCGAAGGGGGTTGGTTTGGGTGGGGCAGGGTAGTAACCACCAAAAAGTACAGACAGACACATAACAGTAATTACGAGAGGCACGGGTCATGGGGTGAGTGGCTGTTGTTGTGTGCTTATCGTTAATTCCATCAAATCCCGTTTTCTTCCTCTTCGTTTTTATTTATCGAATTTTGCTCACGCTATCATCGAAACGGATCGAAGCTGAATTATTTTTGTCCAAATTCGAGCTTTTATTCTTGTTTCTGTAGTAGGTGTTGCTTAGGGACAAATAACATTTACGCTGTGCTTTAATCAAACGTCGTATAGCGACAAAGATCTAATCGATATGAAATGTACAATTTTATTTGCTTGTCGTTATATAACATTCTAATTAAAACGTTGCGTTCCTCGCCGATTCATGAAACACTTCTTTTACTATTAATTAGTCGAAAAACCAGCAAACATCGATAGAAGGTTGCCCTTTTAAATTCTTATATAAATGGAGCAATACCGGGGTTTCAGCGTATTAATTGGAACTGAACTGATCGTGAATGAAAATCGGTGGTTCATGAATATCCAACGAGAGAGCTCGACGGTGGGGGATGAATACAGATAGTGATACATCAGCAATTATACGTATATATACCTATCACAGGCAGAAAATATATGTATACATATGTAAACACCGAGTTGAAGCGTGAATTTCGGGTTTCAGGGCACGGATCTCAGGTTTAATGTATGTATGTAGTACATGGAGCAGCGAGAAACGGAGACAGACAACGTGTCCGTATAATAAAAGTACAACGTTGTACACACGTCCTACGTGGTTTTAAACATATAAGGAGACAGAAAAATAGGGGGAACATAGTATAGAAATAGACAGAAACAGATAGATAGAGACAACAGTTAATATATACGTATAATATATAAACGCGATAGAGTCGCAGAGTTTTGACTTTTGCTTTCTCTACCTTCAGACTCACTCACACACAAATCTCTTCCACCAACCAGCACGTCTACATGAAGTTCGCTAGACGAAAAAAAAGAGAAACACATAGAAATCGCACGTTAAATACGGTGGACAGTGTGAGAGATTAGCGACACCTTAATAGCACATTTATTCTTGTGTCTATTAGAATGACTGGACCAAATCAGATGTTCGGCTTTATGTTTTTGTCAAATAGTAAATATCTATTGGTAAATTGATATTATTTAATTTTCTCTATTGGTGAATAAATACTATTTATTATTTTACAAAAATATCAAGTAAAAGAAATAGTATCTATTCATCAATAGACACTATTTATTATTTTTAGTATCTATTTACCGATGGAAACTGTTTATATATTTACCAATAGATATTAGTTGGACCAAATTAGATATTTGAGTTGAATATTCTCAAGGTATTGAATACTAAATCAATTTTTTATCAATAGCACATTTTTTAGGTTGATACTGTAAATGTAGTTTGTATTCTTTTCATGGAGAGATTTGTACAAAATTCTTTTCTATCTGCACTCTATATTTCATCTATCAATATTTTTCGAATATGTATATACACATTTCTCTTTTCATGGAAAAGCTTGTGCAACACTCTTTCTCCATCTGCACTGTATATTTTATTTGTGAATATTTTTTCAAATCCTCATGTATATACATATGTACTTCTCTTTTCATGGAGAGATATTAAATAATTCATATTTATCACTATATTCAATCGAAATAGCTATTAAACATCGGGAAACCATCAATCCAAATATCTTTTCATTTTTCCGTTACATTTCGTTCAATCAATCTGACAGACACTTATCCATCGACATTTTCGTTACTTTTACCCATTCCCTTGACATTTAACGTCTAAATAAAAAAATGTATAAAAAGAAATTATTTTAAGTAGAAATTGATTTGATTATTTTGTCTGACATCGCCATAGCAGTTCTCTCCAGTCTCTAATGGGAAAATTTAGTTTAAGCGAAGCACGGTAACGAATTTTGTGGGCCAGGCCGAGAGACTCCTGACGGGAATCTCGTTGAAAATCAATTCTTCGAACAACCGTGCAAGCCTATACGTATTATTAGACACTCTTCAGTCGGGGGGACGACACACGTGTCCCATTTGCCTCGTGCAAAACACATTTTGATTTCGTTACTCGAGACCTATCCCCCCAGCACGGAAATATAGATCGACAGAAACAGTAGCCATCAACAACTAATTCGGTTCTAGTATCTTTCAACAATTTGCAGTGAAACAGCGAATTCATTCATTTATTTAAAAATAAACGGACTCATTAAATATTGATAATATTATAATTATTAAAATGAGTTTTATGTTCATTTCTGATGTCTTGATTTAAACAAATTTTAATAGTTAAACCTAATTCAATTATACAAGGAGGTCCACCTAATGAGTTCACCTAAAAAACTCGAAAAAAATATTTTTTATGTGATGTAAATGAAATCAAAAGATGAACGTTTTGCAAGAGATTTTTCTGGATTTTGAACATCATCGAATACAGTTATTAGCGATTAAGTTTCAACTGCAAGGCTGCAAGGCTTCTTGGATATTTAGGAGGACCACCCTGTACGTATAATTCTACATAATGACAGATACATGTGTAACTTGAATACCGAATTGGTCGTTGAAAGTCGTGATGGTACATCGATCGTATCACACAGAACACTTAAACAGTTACAATTGGCAGTGTCGTTAGCTTTATTGAGTGCGTTTAAAAGATTGATTACTTACCAACAATGATGGCCAATACGATTAGTCCGATTACGCCCATGATTATCATCATCTGGAAACGGAGGAACGAAACGTGAACAATTAATCGTGACATTGTAAACTAAAATAAATAAGTGCTAATAGCTTACCTTCAAATTTTGTAACCAGAACTTCCTCTTCAGTTTTCCTGCTTGCTGTTCAAACTGTGACGCTCCTTGCTGAAGCGCGTCTGCAAGGAACATTTCATTTCTTCATGAAAATTATCAGTTTACTTTATATAATTTAGGATATTTGTAATTTAAATGACGAAAGAAATGAATATTATTTAAGCATAAATAGTTTATAATAGAAATGATTTACTATGTCATAATTAGACTGTAAATTGTTGTGCAAAATCATAGTTTTTGAAAAACATTTCAACGAAGATAATTCATTTATACAGGATTTTCACTGATATCATTTCATAATGTGAGATTACAATAACTATTTTATGAAAATACGAGCGAAGACAGGCAGTGAAAGCGAGAAGAATAGATAAATAGGCGTTAAGTTTAAGAGAAAGAGGCAATAGAAAAGAGGTAGTAAAGTAGTAAGGCGAAGTAGTTAAGGTAATCTGAGCTATAAGATCTCAGCCAGAAGTTTATGAAACGTGATAAAAAGCTATGTCCAATATCTGAAGTAATAAATACTTTTAGGAAAAATGATATTCACAGAGAAGGAGAGTTTATAAAATTGTTCGACGTGTCTTTTTAGGTCACAGAGAATTTTTATCATATTAGTTTTAATATTCCAATATATTGTTTTTGACACTTTTTAATCTGACTTGCAACTGTCTTCAAGTCTTATAATTCTTACGTTTGCTTGTTTTTTACTGCAGATCTTAAATAATGTTCTGGAACTTGATATTTTTTCAATTTCAAAATATTCTTCAATCATGTGTTAAGAATTATACCAAATTACAAAATCCTGTCATTCGACATGAGAATTCAAGATATAATAACTTTGTTAGAGGGTTCGCAAAATTCCTAAAATTTTGTACAACGTTCTATTAATGTAATATCCAATAACTGTTAAAATTTCTATACTTTGTCATTATTCTTATGTAAGGATTCATACGATCTTAAAGGCTCATACAAGTTTAATAAGAAGCAAGTGCAAATGTAGACGATTGGATAAGAATAATAAATACCTGGAAGGAACAATAAATATACGTATTACTACTAATACATTAAAAGATTATAGTTTGTAAGCTTGACTGTAAGGAAGAGGCTGTTTATATTCTTAAGCCTAATAAGGAAAGGATGGTTAATAAACATACATACATATAGCGTGCTACTACATTAATTGTTTTATGTACATTTAATGATTACATACAATAAGTACAGTTTCTTACATGCAAATTTTGTATAATTGCAAAAATATCCTCAGTCTAGTTTTAATATTTGAGACAATGATTAGAGTATTCGTCCATTCTCTAGGATTATAATTATGTATGATATGAATTTGAATGAGGTACTATGAATAGAATGAAAGAGACAATTGGTGAAGATATGCGTTGATAGCATAAATCACTTTGCTAACAAGTTCTCACATCCCACGGGATTGGATCGTATGCCCTTTCGCGGAGGCGTGGGTCGTTTTCTAAAGATAACTGATATCCTTAGCAGAGGATCAAAAGATTAGGAGTCATAAAAATATTCATTCCGCGTTCCACGTAGAATTTCTAGATAATTATAAATTATATTTTTATCCTTGATCTGCCTCATGTTACACAAAATTACGTTCTGAATTCACGTTTTACTATTTCAAAGCTTAGAATGAAAATTATAAGTAATACAGATATTAAATTGTGTTCGATTGATAAATAATGCCTTTGAAAAAAACGTTCTGATCTCAATCAATATTTTCAACAATTTTAAATCTTAAGATTATAATTTAGTTCAATACATTCAGATATTAAATATTACTGTTGAAACAATTTTTAATTATGAAAAAATGTTCTGGCATGAATTAATATTTTTAATAAGTGTGAAGCTTAAGATGAAAATTTCATCAGTATTTACTTCAATAACATCAGATATTTAATAATACTCTGGATACAATTTTGAAGTACGACAAAAACGTACTTTATTAAACATTCTTATGAGTTAATATTCTCAATAATTTAAAAACTTAAAATAGAATTTCTATGAGTATTTATTCCAATAAATTCAGATATTTAATATTACTCTGGATACAGTTTTCGATTATGACAAAAACGTTCTTCCAGGAATTAACATTTTCAACAATTTTAAAGTTTAAGATTAAAATTTATTTCAATAAATTCAAATATCAAATGTAACTTTCGACATAGATTCTACTTGTTAGAGAGAAACGCTTTATCATGGGTTAATATTTCCAATATTAATGAGGGACAATGAAAAATTGCGGCGACGATCAAACTGTAAGCGGAAAAGATCGACGACAGTTAGCCCGATTCTAGAACGTCACAGTAATCGATATCAGCGTATAGTCAGACGCGCAGGGTCGAACTACTAGGATACTCATCATCGGTTTACCAAATAAAAAATCTATACTACATTATATTCATTCACTGTAATATGATTAAGGAAATCAAAATTGAATTTAAAGGTTTATATAAAAATTCTCAAAAAGTACGGATAAATAAATTTATTAATTCTAAATGCAAAACTGAATAGACAGTTGATATAATAAAAAATTCATCAGTATTGTGAATTGGGTTCAATATTCTACTTAAAACTCAGATGAATTGCAACACCAAATAAAATATTGTTAGAACATCACAGGATTATTAGTTATTTGAAACCTCAAAAGTCTTTTGTTCAACGACATAGCGTAGCATGAATGAAGCAGCGAAATACATTTTATAAAAAAGCGAAGTACAAAGCTTGCACATTCCAGATTATAACAAATGAATAGCCAGTGAAGTTATTAAAAAGTTCCAGCATTGTGAGTTAGGTTTATTATTTGATGAATTATAATAGGAAGTAAAATATTGGTATAATATGATGACTGATATTATTAATATACGAAACGTCTTCATTAAAATGTGGCAACACTTTTTCATCGAAATATTGTGGCATGAATAAGGCTGTGAAATAAGTTTTTCCCAAGAAGCAAAGTACAAAGCCTGCACATTTCGAGCGTAATGAATGAATAGGCAATGAAGATATTTCAGAACTGAGTTAGGCTCATTACTTTGTAAAGTATTTCAATGAAGTATAGTATAGTTTAGGATTTTATCAAGCCAGTTGTTCATTAGAACGCGGTAATACATCTTCCCCGAAATAGTGCATTATGAATAAAACAATGAAATGAATTTCCTAGAAAAGCGAAGTGCAAACCCTGCATATTTCAAATAGAACAAATGAATAGGCAACGAAATAATTAAAAAATTCCAGCATTGTAAGTTAGGGTCATTGTTTCACAAATTGTCAGGAAGTCAAATATTCTATTAGAATTTATGAAACGAATTTCTCATTAAAAGACGACAATATTTATTCATCGAAATAGCATGATAAGGCAATGAAATAAATTTCCTAAAAAAAAGTAAAGAATAATAAGAAGCAATAAATGAATAATCAATGAAAGGTATTGCGAGTTAGGTTAATTATTTCGTAAATTATATCAGGAAATAAAATATGAAAACAAGTCGCGTACTAAAAACAGACAATATTCTCTGAGCTGTGTATTATTAATGCAGGACGCGAGAATGAATGGAGAGAACCATTCTTGGTACGCGAACAGACTCGTCCTTCGTTCCAATCCGACCGCTTTGTCCGCCGCTAATCGCCGCCACGTGAATTTCCACTTTTCGCCCGTCTCCCCTTGTCGACGATTCTTTCGCTATGAAAACTCTCGTCGCGCATCATAACGATGCAGGATGTATATACATATGTATGTACAGTGGCTAGATAGGTGCAAACCGCGAGAATACATGCAGGAAGATATCACGTGTACTCTCATTGTTCCCTTTTCTGGCTTTTGTTGCCACGCAGCGTTTGCGCTTTTAAATTTCATGCCACCGCATCCTGTCCCCCTCCCCTCGAGCCCTCTCTCGCCTCTCGCTACATTATTTAATAGCACTTTCTATAGTTCCGTCGAGACCGTTAAAAAGTCTGTTCAAGGTCTCTTCGAGTCTAGTTTGAACGAGGAAAATTTTATAAAGAGGAAGTAATAATGGGAATGGCACCTCGAACTTGCTTCAAATTTACCCTATGGACTAACTCTAAAAGACATGGTATCAGTGCAGCTTTATACCACTCATATCAAGATAAAAGATTAAAACTTTTTAACAACAGGCAAAAGAGATGCTAAAGTATGGGAGCTACATAAAAGAGGCAAGGCATTTATATTCCTGTACTACTTTTTATTGGAAACTAATTGCAAGACATGGAAAAATAAGTTGCACCATGAAATAATTTGAGAAATTGTAGACTTAGTATCAACCAGTACAGAGCTTCTCCCATTGAATTTCAAGATAGAATGTCAAAACTTTTTAACAATAGGCAAAGAACTAAGGGGTGGGAGCTATCTAAAAGGGCTGGGATATATATTCTTGTACTACTTTCTGTTGAAAATGAAAATATCTTAAATTAGTTCGTCATGAAATGGGTTGAACTCTTATAGTAAAGACTACACCAAATTCGGGTATCTATTCCTGTGCTACTTCTTAACATCTAAGCGATGGTTATATCATGTAATGGATTGAGAAATAATTTACTGGGTATTAACGAGAGCAGAGAAAGAAAATCAAAACTTTTTCTGAATCTTCATGATTAAGACTACATAAAATATCTATTTCTATACATACTACTTGTTATACGTTAAGACTGTATCATGAAACAGATTGAGAAATAAATGACTTGGTATCAATCAATCGAGGGTTAATGAGCTAACATTAAAGAGAGAAGAAAATTTATATTCACTGTCAATACATATCAAGAAAAGAGTCTCTACAAGGCTACATAAAATCTTCTACAACGAGAATAGTGCTTCTACAGGCAGATAGTGGTTCTACAGGCAAACTAGTGGTTTTACAGGCATTTTCAATTCAAAATCACACCTGCTCGATCGTCGAGCTCGGAGAGCTTCTGATCACGCTCGAGCACCTTCTCGACGTTCGTTTTCATGATGTCGACGACCTCGTCGACCTGCGCCTGCGTCGCCTGCAGTCGTTTCTGCGAGGCGATCTGCTGAGGCGTCCTGGGACCTCCGACGATCCCATCGGTACCGGCACCTGCGCCCGCAGCTGCATCCGGTGCTAGACCGCCCTCGGTGGCCCTGGAAAAGACAACAATTATTATAAAAATCATACTTCTATCTTCTATCTTTTTAAAAGCCATCGAGCCATATCATAACTATGGAACTTAAGGAATTGGTGATGGAAAAATATATTGAAATGTAAATGACGCATGTATAAAATGATAATAGAACAAGTATTGAGAGGGAGTAAAAAAAAAACAGAAGGAAGAATAAACGAATTCAATTTTCTAAAAACAAGAAGATACATACATGTTCTATGATACGACTCAGTAAGTACGAATTGTCTAAGTAAACGCAATCGAAAAGAGAAAATGAAGTTTTACACTAGATAGAGGAATACTTCAGAAGAATTGCGAGTTTGAACCGCGTTTTAAACCCTTGGGAAATTGAATGGCAAATAGGGATGAAAGAGTATGCACGCGACTGAAGATTAGCGAGTGGAAATCTAAAAAGCGTCTAGACGGATTTTCACGTTTCGAGATTTGCATGAGAGTCCACTGTCGGGGATCTTGAATACGGCTAACTAATCCGATACGTTTTATTCCGCTTCCTAGTGACGCTGTCGTCACTCCGTATTAAGTTCACGTCCTTGCTCAAGGAAAAATCAGGTGGCGACCTACTCGCCCGTTCAATTTCATTTTCCAGTGAAAATCACGTTAACGAAGGAAACAGACAGAGAGAAAGAGAGAGAGAGAGAGAGAGAGAGAGAGAGAGAGAGAGAGAGAGTTATTATCACTATCAGCTGGCGGAGTGAATTATTAAAATTTTCCCACGTATCCGCCGGACTATTGAAAATGTTCCATTAAGTGGAAAAGAAAAATGCGAAGAATTGCGTGGAAAAATGCATCACGGTATTTTTCAGAAAGCCATTCATAGGAGCTTCCATTCTTTCCTAGGGTGCTGCAATTTTTCCATGGAACCACCGAGGGCGGTGGGAAATGCGAAAGGTCAGAGTTCATGCCACGGGGTTTCTGAGAACGGCTTATAAACGCACTGTGCACAGAGCGCATAGATGATAATAAATATTCTCCATCTAGATACATGATTCGCGTGAGCTTATCATTCTGTGAAATACGGAATCAATATCACTATGCTGTTAAAAAATCATAATGATATGAATCATATGAATTAGAATAATTAAATCGTTAATTAAATCATACCTAGATTATTCAAAGTTTGTTTCATTAAGTAACGTTTGACAAACAAGAAACAAGGCTGTGTTTACTTTTATGGACAGATCATCCGCGGGAACTTTTCAGTTCTGCGAAATTCTAAATCAATATTACCACATGTATACTGTTTTGTAAAACGATATTAGGATAATTAAATGATACCTAGGTTATTTAAACTTATTTCATTAACTACGTTTGACAAACAAATTTAAACAGGCGCTGTATTTACTTTTAATTAGAATCAGAACAAACAAGAATAATAGGCAAGGGAATGGAGCGAGTTAATATTAACTTTGGGCGGTTATGGTAGTTCGTGGTAACCGATACGATACGATGGTTTCCCGTACGCGATCGTGGCTGACCTTTCGGCCAGGGTAAGACCTTTTCTTGGTACAACGGAAATGTTAGTTTAATTATCATGACTGGCACGCGTTGGCGTTTTCGTCGCATTTTCCATTTCAACATCCTGCGCAACTTTCGTCTCCTCCTTTATTCGAATCGCACCTCGATATCGATTTCATTTAATAACAGTTTCACCTTAACGAAAGTTATTCCACAAGCAAGAGTTTTAAACCTATTCTTATACAGGGTGATTCAATTAAGTATAGCCATCTGAATATCTCCTTTATTTGTGATTGTAGGAAAAGTATTTTTGCAATGTAAATGGTATCAAAAGACAGATCTTTTGCAAAAATTTTCTTTTTCTGAATTTGGAACATTACAGATATAATTATTAGCGGTTAAGTTTTCAGGCTTATAATGTCAATCTTCTCTGCTTAGTGAAGCAAGCGCATAATTAAGTATGATAATAAAATAGCATAACTTTCTATTCACTGGTTTATGTTTGTATAATTCTAAGGTAACATCAAATTATAGAAAAATACGCCAGTGAATAAAAATTGTGGTGTGAAGAGGAATTGGAACATCCTTTTATAATTTCAATTTCAGTCTAGAAGTCACTTCTAACAAGTTATAATTCGTATTGATCAACTATATGCAATTGTAACTTCTCTTTGCGAACAAGTTTTAATAATTGAATGGAACGTCTGGTGAATTATTCACGGAGGTGTATACTGACTGTTTTTGGCGGATAACGCGAGTGACAATGGGACCGATATCTTACGATTCGGAGCGCGTGCTCGAGATGGTGAATCGGGGTTTCCGGACGTGTCGAGTGGCTGCCTAACGGCCGGCGGATTAAAAAGGCGGTCGAAGAGGTTGCGGGTTTTATTTTTGGTCGACCGATCGATCGCCAGTCGAACATCGAAACGTGCCTTCTGCCCGACTATTTCATGATAGAACGTGCTCGAATAAGTGTACACAGTGATCGGTCATTGACGATATCAGGCTGCGAAGTTTTATACAGAACAAAAGTGATGGCAATGAAGAAAATGGAACTTGAATTAAAATTTCTATTACTATTTAGAAATTTAGATACGCATTGTAATTTTGAACTTTTGCACATTTTTACATTTTATATTTTCTATAAATGCTCCAAATTCTAAGTAGCACACTTCATTTAACAAGCCAACGTAGAAAATGAAATCTAGATTGAAATTTGAGATATGCAGTGTACTTTTTATTCTTACACGTTTCTATATTTTGTATTGTCTATAAATTCATCAAATTCTGATTGACATTGTCACTTTTAGTTCTCATAGGAATTATCTTCAACTGTATTTATACTGTAATCTTATTCTGATATTATTGAAGCCTTATAAACATTCGAAGTATTTATAATAATGTATCAGTAGCGTATGGAGTGTTATACAGAACGAAAGTCTTATAAATGTAGAAAATGGAATCCAAAATTACAATTTAAAGTGTGTATTGTACTTTTCATCCTCTGCACATTTTTAAATTTTTTATTTCTGTAAATTCATCAAATTCTGATTAACTCTTCATTTAAAAATTATGGTCAGTTTATTTCTTGAATATCTTATGCAAGATTAGTTTTCTTAAAAATTATCTTGAATTATATTTATACTAAAATCCCATGCAAGTTTAGTTTTCATAAAAGTTATCTCCAATTATATTTACACTGCAATCCCATTCTAATATTATTGGAGTCCTATAACATTTCAAGAATTGACGATAGTGTCGCAATCGACTGAGAAGTTTCATGCAGAATAAAATTGATGTCAATGTAGAAATTGATATCTACGTTACAATTTGAGATGTGTATTATACTTTTGATTCGTTTCAGATATTTAAGTTTTATATTTTCTGTCGATCCGCCAGATTCTAATTACCTCTATTCATACAAAAATTGCGGGTAATTTATTTGATGCAATCTTAGTTATCATAAGAATTATTTTGAATTATATTCATACCGCAGTCTCATTCTGATACTATTGAAGGCTTATAACAATTTGAGGAAGTACATACAAGATAATTGCTATCTCCATAATGATGATAATTGATATTTTCATTCTATTACGAAGAGCACATGCAATAACCATTTGAATGATGCATTGATAAACTAATTAAGAACGTAAGTCTGTGAAATAGTTAATCAAGACGGTAACTCATTTCACAAAGGGTTTGAATGAAAACTTTTTCTAACGACATTTTTTGCTCAGTAGAAGATGCGTTCACCTGGTTTTAAAGCTCCTACGCGTTCAAGCGGCTTATATAATCAGATTAATATATCGATCGAGCCAACTTGCCCGATTATCATAGTTTATTGAATTACTTTTAACATAAAAATTGGCCACTGCTATGAATCACTCGTTTTTCATGACCGTACATTCATTTCATAAATGATGACCTTTGGTATTTGTAACAAAGTTCCAAGCCCACGCGATTGGACACTCTTTTTCTATCGGTCTTTTTTTATAAACATTCGTATCGATGCATACTAATTTTAGTTTATCGAGGATCAACGTGACGTCAACGAGAGACAGCTGAATATTCCCAAAAAATCATCACGTGAAATGAGTCCTTCTAATCAAAATACGATCGATTTTCAATTAAAGATTAATTTGATAGATAAAATAAATTTATACCTGAAGTATAATCACTAATTTTCTTAGTAGAAAGTGTTTAATGCCGAGTAACTTTATTTTTCCTGTATACATATTTGTTTGAAAATGTTTTAATATCAATTTTTAATATGTTGCAATCGTAAACATTCGCTTGAAATGTTTTAACATCATTTTTCAATGTACTGCAAACATAAAATGGATCTGACTATTCCTTCACGGTAAAGATTAGGTAGAGAACGAAGAACGGGCCGAGTACAAAATTTCTGCAAACTAGAACGTCGGATTAGATAAGTATAATCCGTTTACTACGCCATCGCGGAGTCGCGATTTGCAGGTAAACCTGTTGGCGTTTTACGTACAGTCCGACCACCGAAGGGACAATCTACTTGCAGGTGGTTTCATATCTGTCGCGTGAAACCCGTAGAACATTGCTGCAAATGTGTTCTCGTCATTGATTATCTAAATATAGAAACTGTGAACGTACAGCTCTGCTGTGTGCTTCACGATTGATTGCTCTTAGTACGTATCCGTCTTTAATTAAATACCATGATTTCCCTAAACTACCATTTTTACACCAAACGAACTTTCCCTTATCATTAGCATGTAACGTTCAGACACATGTTACAAGATGAAGAATGCGAATTTCTTCTTAAGGATGTATTGGCTATACAGTCAATCCAAAGGTTTATGTACCTTAGAAAAACGTATTTCCTATAATTAAAAAGAAATCAGACGTCGGAAGAACAATGCTAATAATAAATAGCTACGTGCTAAAAAGTATAGAAGGAAATATCCAATTAAGTNACTTAATTGGATATTTCCTTCTATACTTTTTAGCACGTAGCTATTTATTATTAGCATTGTTCTTCCGACGTCTGATTTCTTTTTAAAAAATGCGTTTCTAAAGTGCATAAACTTTTGGGATTGACTGTATAGCCAATACATCCTTAAATGTTTGTCCAATAGATACCCTCTTGAAAGTCTCGCGACAATTTTTTTTTAAAGCAAGTACTAAGTCTCTATTCCAGTTTTGTTACAGCCAATTGAACAGTAATTTTGAATGAATGTCATTTTTAATAAACAGAGAATATAGAGAGAAGTTACAACGAATGTTCCACTTTGCTAAACTGTATAGTATAGAACGGATCGAGGTTCCTCTATTAGTTTGGCTGTCCGTATCTCACGATTGATTGCCCTGTTAGTCTTTAATTAAATTCCATAATTTCCCTAATGTACTAATTTTTCTTTTCCGAAGTTTTTCCTTATCATTAACGTGTTTTTTAACGAACTTTCCATTACCTTTGTTATGAATGTTGAGCAATACGTTACAAGATGAAGTTTCTTAAAAGAGAACACGAGTTTCTTCTTAAATATTTGTTTAATAAATCTCTTCTTAAAATTCTCTCTCTTTCTGACAATGAAAAAGGGAATACTAAAGAGAAGGTAGGAAAGGAAATAATACAGAGTTACACAGGGAATAATAAAGAGAATTCACACGTTCTAGTTTTCTAAATTGTAAAGTATAAAACTTATCGAAGTTTCTCTTTAATTAAATTCCATAATTTTCCTAATCTACTATTATCTAACGAAACGAATTCTTCCTTGTCATGGGGATAAATGTTGAGAAATGAATTACATGTTGAAGCTTCTTAAAAGAGAATTCGAATTTCTTTTTAATTATCTGTTGTTATATTTCCTCTTAAAATTCTGGCAATAATTCCCTCTTTAAATCAGACACTAAGTTTCTGTTCCAGTTTTCCTACAAAAAATAGAATAGCAATTTGCTGACAATCAACAGAGAATAATAAAGAGAATTTTCCACTTTTCCAAACTATAGAGTCTAGAACTGATCGAAGTTTCTCTATCAGATCGGCTGCGTGCTTCGTGATTGATGCTCAGTACAAGTCCATCTTTAATTAAATTGTAATCTACAATTAATAAAACAAACTTTCCCTTGCTAATTGGTATGTAACGTTGATAACTACGTTACAAGGTGGAAACGAGTTTCTTCTTAAAATTATATCTTAAATATTTGTTCAATAGTTTTCCCCTTAAAATTCTCACAATTCTCTGTTTTTAAAATCAGATGCTAAGTTACTGCTCCAGTTTCCCTATAGAGTATAGTATACAGAGTAGCAATTTTCTGACAATGAATAGAGTATACGAAGAATTTACAGGGAATGTTCCACTTTTCTAAACCGTAGGGTATAGAACTGATCGTGGTTTCTCTATCAGCTCGGATGGTTCGATCGCTACGGAGAAGAACGTACGGTCTGGTCTGAGAATTCAATGACCGCAATTCCACTAGGTACCCCGAGAACTCGCCCCTGCCCGTCCCGAGCTCTGCTGCACTTTATTGGAAATTCTGACCTGTGCCGCGAATAAGGCATCCGTGCTAACGGAATCGATTCGCGACAAAGGCTTAGGAAATTGCGTCTTAAAATTCGCCTCGCGTGCCTTAACAATTTGTCACTACATCCTGGATCATCGAATTCGATCAATATCATACAAGTACGCAAATGCACTTCAGAATTTCTTTTCTGTATCATCATAATCGTTCATCTATTGGTAATTACTGTTCCATTACATATAAAAATTGCCACAATCCTCTTTAGGAAAGAATCATTTTACTGAATTTATGTTTCACCTAGAACAAATCTTTTTATCATGCACTGTTCGCAACTATGGAAGTGTTACATATTCGCTAAGTAGGATCGTTCCCAATCACCAATTTCACCCATCGAAATTCGACTGGCTCCCACTAATTAACGGAAAGACACTTTAATGGATCTCGCTGGCTTCTACTCACATGTTGTTTCGTCGTTCCCGTTGATTTTCTTTAACTAGAGATTATCCGGTGGCCTGGCAACCCCGTCAGACTACTTTTCACGAGCGACTGTCACCGACTAGTCGACGGCGGTATTGATAAAATTTCCAACGGGCACCGCCGCGCCGCCGCTGAGTTATCTCGACCACCCTCGTATCTCGCGCCGCTCCTATTTCAGACTTCAACCCCTTCGGAAATTCCCTTCCCCTGACGCGAGCCGGAATCGTTCGGAGAGCTGAACTCGTTGCCGAGGGCCCGTGTCGTTTAAAACGAGATTGCAATTAGAATTTCTGTGTCGGCGATCAGAACCTGAGGATCGATGTATCGAGCACGCCGGTTCGAGCTACGGTTCTGCACGGGGAACTCTGCGCATTCGCAAAGTTGGTTTTCAGTCAATAAACGGCAGCCGCAAACACACCCTGAAAACCGAGACAGGTCTGTCGCCAGGGCTTCGCAGCGCCCTTGGACTACCGTTTAGAAAATAGGCCAACAATCGGTGCTGCAAATCTCCTCGTTTCTCGATTACGATGTCTGCTATCATTCTTTTTTGTGATTGTACTTGGGTCTGATTAAAATTGTAAGAGGTCGTTGGATAATTCTTTTCTTGTTTTAAGGGGTTTATTACATAATGTAATGAGATTGAGAGTCTTTGTATTAAAGTAGAGCGTTCTGTGCGCTACTTTGTACGGTACTGGGAACGCGATGTGAATACGCGCAAGAGCATCCGCAGGATGTTTTATTTATGTCGTTATTGTAATTTTTGTCGCGAAGCGAGGGTGTCGTGAATTCTGCTCCGTGGAAAATGTCGTCCGGAATCGGTGAAGATAAATCCGCGATGGATACATTTGGTGAGCTTCTGTATTCTGAATATTAACTAAATGCAGTGTTTGTTCACTTGGATAGTCTCGAATAGCCCATATTACTGCTTCGTAGAAAATTGTATGTAATGTGATTAAAATAACAGACACAATATAGATATTTGAAATGATGGAATATAAAGTTGTAAATATAATATTTCTTCTGTGATCTATCGCAAAGCATTAACTAACTGAATAAACACTTAAGGCTATTCATGTGAAAACCTGAAGCCTGTTATATCTTCAACAACAACGTATTTTTCAAGTGTCTACATCAACATAAACTAATGTCATCTATTAATTTATAATGCAAACGGATCTATTTAGTAAACAGGAATTTTCAACATAATTCTGTTCTTCGACATAAATTTAAATGCAATACATCAATTTTTACCTGATGTTATTCAAGCGAAAAGCACTGGATCTTAACAATTTACAAGTGATAGAATAATTTAGTTATCTTTTAATAATGTATGATAGAAGGTAATGGTTCTGGTAATTGATTTATTTCATAATATTGTATTATACGGTATTAGAATTTTCTTTTATGAAATCTGATAAATCATTATATAAGATTTTTTGTTAGAAGTTTGAAGTTAAATCTGGCGTGTTCTGGTTTTTATTTCATTCAGAACAGTCTGTTTTGGATATTTACTTATAAACAAAACAAAACACTGTAACTACGATGCTTCATCTATTTCCTAACACTCATATCACTATTAGTATATTCTAATTAGCTCATAAACAAAACACGTTAAATTTACCTTTCCTCTTTCCAAAGAGGTACCTGACGACCTAAAAATCTGATGCATATATAAAGACGAAAAGTGTAATCTCGTAAAACCCATACTTTCGTCTAATTTTGTAAGTAACATTGACATTCTGCATTATCGCGCTGCTATTGGAGTCTAACTCCCATATTGGATTATCTTAATAAAATCTTTAATTTTCGTACATAAAATACGTTCAATCATTCAAATTCACTTATGATACATTAAGTTCTTTCAAAGATAGCGCTACGTGTTTAATTCGGGCTCTAAGAATAACATATGTACACGTAATAAATTCTGCAGTTTATAAAGTGCTGGAGTTCACAAATCCACTTCATAACGCTAATTGTTTAATTAAAGATCAGCCTTTCGAGAAAAAATTAATCTACTCGTCGAAGGATTCCTCGAATAAGCATGACGTCAGTAGAAGTATACCGCCATTGACCGCCATCTTCACTTGGTATCATGCAGTGCTTGTTGTAAAGTGTGTTCGTCATCGAAATAAACGGATATCTGTCATTAATTTTTAAACAAATCATATCTTCGAGCAAATTTTTACAAATCTAACACTTCAGAGTAAGTTAATACTACCTTCTGCAAATATCTATTAGAATCTCAAAAGTAATCTGTCAATCTCTGTGTAATTGTAAACATAAGTACTGAAAACTGAGTACATTCTTTTGTATTAATATATAATTCAATTATAAGTTTCTATCGATATTACGTTTGTTAAGTGTTATACTGTCGTAAACTCGTGAACAATTGAGATTGTATAGCTTTCAGTTGGTGCAAACAATTCGTGTAGCGAGAGGTTATGGGCGTGTACTTCGCAATCTTATAAGGCAGGTGTAGACACGCTACCACTCGGATAACGGGACCTGAATGGAACCGCAAATTGAACATGGTGGTTTTTATGGAAAGCTTTTGCGCATGCATAGAACATGAATCTGGCCATGAGATCTGCCCATAGTAGTCGCCATGTTGAATTTCCGACTTCATTCATGTCCCATTATTTAACTAGCAAGAATGTCCAGACGTGCCTGTAGGATTGTGTTCGATCGCGTACGTCACATATTACCGAAAAGTTCGATATTTAAACTTTATTTTACTGTCACCAATCTAATCTATACTGATATGATATTTTCTTTCTCGTTACAGGAAAATGGAGGGCAGCGGTAATTCCAGTGATATGGGCGGCCCGCGAAACTCGCAACAGGTTGCTTCGACGAAAAAAATGCAGGAGACACAAGCAACCGTCGACGAGGTCGTCGGTATAATGAAAGTGAACGTGGAGAAAGTATTGGAGAGAGATCAGAAGCTGTCGGAGTTAGAGAATCGCGCAGATACCCTGCAGCAAGGCGCTACTCAATTCGAGCAGCAAGCGGGTAAACTGAAAAGGAAATACTGGTGGAAGAATATTAAAATGATGATCATAATCGGCATCATCTGCGTGATTATCCTGATCATCATTATCGGTAAGTGATGCATGTGAAAGTATTCACGAGAGTTCTACTGATAATAGAGTTAATCAGATTTTTATGGAATTTGGTATACTGTTGGATGAAGCTTTTGAAAAGACTTCATGAAATTGTTAACTCTTTGCGGTCCTATGTCTAGTATGACTCGACATCGTATTTCGTTCTGGCACGTCCTATGTCCAGTGTGGCTCGATATCGCTTTTCGTTATGTCGATTTTATTCTATATAATATCTACCAATTCATAAGTACGTTGCGTTAGTAAGGTCGTAAATGTTTTCCAAAGTGAACGGTACCAAGCGGATAAGCGATTGGCGAAGTCTGTGCGGACCGGCTGGTACGAAATTGCGAATGGAGCGCGGACCGCAAAGGCTAAAGACTGAGAGTATCTAAGAAAACAATTATTGACATTTAGATTGCCAGTAGTGAGCTGCGCCCAAATGTATTTAACTCATTCAGACATATATGTAGATGGATATTTTCCACATGGCGCGCACTTTAAAAGAATATTTTTTACATTAGTTGAAAATTTCTTTTTTGATGAAATAACTTTCTTGAAGTATAGGAAATAGTTCAAGCTTATCTTTGGGAGTTCTATGTGCAGCATACTTAGCCGCCAGTGAATGGGTTAAAAATCATATGTAATGCGATTATATCAACGATTTTGCATTATAAGATATTCATTAATTCTTGAGATGATATCTCGGCTTTCCGGCGGTTTAAAAGTTAAAGATTCCATTGTTACATATTTTATATCGCGTCTTATGAGGAACTAACACTATTCATGTAGAGTGAAACACTTGACAAGTAAATATTGCTAGAAATCTTACAATTATATAAAGAGAAAGCGTTGGGTATATGTTAGCAAAAATATGAGAAGCAACTGAAATATTCACAACGTTTGGGCTGTAGCTTTCTTATAGACTCCGGAGTGTTTCAAGGTATATTTGTAAAATAAACCACAGCCTTATAAATGAACTGGGTCGATAAAGAGTGAAAATACATTTTTACCCTTTTCTCAATATTCATTTAACTTGATGACGTATTTAAAATATTTTTGCTTCTTAAAAATGAATTCATGAATTTCTCAAAATTTAGCGTACGATGAACTAAACATTAACACGAATTTTGTCTTGATTCTTTGAAAAATAAAGACGTAGAATCGAATGGCGTAAATCTAGTTGGTCAATTTAGTGGGTAACATTGTCATTCTACCTTATCGCGCCTATCTGACTGTGAGTCTACCCCCTTAATAATTAGACTGCGGATGTGAACACAGAATTAAGAAATAAAATTCAGATATGCTTTTCATTTATTAATTAAATATCATAGGATTTACTTTTCTTCCAATCTTTCGTATGCTTTTGCATAAAAGTATACAAATTTGGAATCTATCAATAACTTTTCCCCGATATCTTCGGCCTCTAAATATTTCATTGTACCTTTTTGCAAGCTTCACCTAGCAGAATACCAAATTTCATCGAAGTCTGATTGTTAATTCTATTATTGACGATAGAATTGCCTTGAGTATATCCTCGTTATCGAGTAGGTTTAAAGGAATAAACAATTTTTTTCTAATGTTTGCAATAGCATCGGTTGTGTCAGGCTCGTCGGATTCTGACGATACTCCTCACTGATAGCATTGCAACGGTGGGGTACGCAACGCTTCGGGGTTTTGTCAATTCGTTGTCCTAGAGTAAAAATAAACCTCCGGCAAAGTAAGTGCTGGACGCACGCACACGCATTAGATTTAGAGTGATTCTTCTTATAATATCATATATCTGCAGTTTGGGTTAAACGAATCACGTTCTAACGTATTTTGATAAAAATGAAACGAAACATATTATTGTATTTATATTTTTGAGACTTAATCTTATCGAAACGCACAAAACTGTTCGTCTAACTGCAGTATTAATACGGGTGGCCTTTTGTAAAACTGTGAACGGACAATAATACATTTTCACGATGTTATCTTGTTACATGCCTTATTGTATCTTTATTACTGATATATATAATATATAATATAACGTTTATACATTTTTCCATCGGTTTTTCAATAATTTAGGCTTCCATGTCATATTTTTCCTGTCCTAAACTGATTACATACAGAAATAAATATATGAAATAAAATAAAATTGCTCTCATTTCCTAAAACAATCAAGTATCATTATTAATAAAATATATAATATATAATATGACGTTTATACATTTTTCCGTCGGTTTTTTAATAATTTAGGCTTCCGTCTCATCTTTCCGTCCTAAATTTATTACAAATATAAATACATGAAATACGATAAAGTTTCCCTCATTTCTTGAAACAATCAGGTTTGATAGAAGTCACTATGTTATCCTTTCTGCTGTTAAAACCCTTGTCAAATTCTCTTTCCTAACGCTTCGTATGCAAGTGCAGTTATAAGGCAAATACTATATGAAATCAAGTATTTGCATGTATTTTTTTCTTGAGAGCAGATAAAAGTATAGAATTTATTTTGTTAATTTATTCGTTTTTCCTTGCAAAGACCATTTGATCGAGGACGGGAGTAAATGAGATTATATGGCGGAATGGTTGATAGGTAGATAAGGCGGAGCATAATGTGAGGTATGATACCGAGAAGATTCGATTTAACCAACGCGTCGTGATTACGTGGAACGTTCGTACTCATAAATATTCATGCGCGACGATCTTTCGTGAATATCCGCCTTCGTACTGTTATACAAACTCGAAGGAGCTACAAAAACAATCTAATTACTGGAGTTTTCCAAAAAGCCTGAAGTAGTACTAGTGAAGATTTAATAAATTTATTCTCTAAAAAGATTTTATTTACATATCTGCCTTGGTTCTATTACTTGTTAACTAATTTCAGAGGAACTACAAAAATAATCTAATTATTCTAGCTTTGCAAAGTCTCTGGTATTGGTAAAGATATAATAAATTTATTCTGTAAAAATATTTTAATTACATAGTTTTTCTAACAGAAATTCGATTTAATAATAACAGACGGTAATTACGTTCGCACCTCGGCTGCAAACGTTATAAGACGTCTAAGCATTCATTTCATTTTATGCTATTCACGACTTTTAAAATGTACAGCAGAATTTTTAAAGGAAAGTGAACTAGTGATACTCTCAACGTGTACGCGAAATAAATATGAAATCTTAATCCTCTACTCCTAGTAATAAGACAATTTGAGATTGAAACGTGATTTTCATTCAGTTTATGTTTTAATACATATTTCATTCTAGAAAGTACAAAAGTAGATATATGTAAATGTCCTCATTTCTGTTCACGTAATACAGTGCTATTCGATTCCTTTTTCTACTGCAAATTCGAACTGAACAATCAATTTATTCATCAAATGTATTTAATGGTAATTATTAGATTTTCCTCTTTAGTCGATTTGGAATTGTAGATCAGATTTTTAGATGTGCTTAGAAGGTGTCTGAAATATAAACAAGAACGGGAGTGGTGCTTCTCGAGCCGCGCCAAATGAAATGTCACGCGTGGTAAAATTAAAGTTAAAGGTCAATCGCGTTTAGTCGACTCGGTTCCGTAAGGTGTTTGAGTTTAGAGAGAGTTGAATGCCTCTGAGTCGAACGCGGAATGATGGTCAAGGCTGATCGCAATCGAAGGACGATTTAACGGTACAGGCGAATGACGATTATCTCTCTTCTTCAATTACCTAATTCCTTGAGAATTTTAATCCCATCAAACTAATCATTTGTCAATCGCGATTTTATAACAACATTTCTTTTATTATTGTTTAAGTACTGATTATTATTGGTGAAATATGTTTTTAATATAATTAATTATTATTATTATTATTATAGGAAATTTCAAAATTCTGATATTTTTTTTCTTCAGTTTCTTCTTTACTATTTA
>NW_017142786.1:745381-756683 GCF_001652005.2 Ceratina calcarata
TTAATGTAGCAATATAGTTCCATTACAGTAAACTCCATAAGAACGCATGTTAATTTGAAATTGATATGATCTCTAAACGAGCTTTTTAATTTCTTTCAAATTTTCCATATGAGTTTAACATCACTATAACAATTTATTCGCTACATATCAAGCATGTGTCACTATTTTAACTTATAGCCAGAACAACCTTGAGTAATTGTATTGCATCCATTGTTTTATGAACATAATGAATTCACAAATATCATAAATTTGTAGACTTTGCAGTATAATGTCATAATGTTTTAAATAGTATCGTTTGTTCTAGGAATATTGCAAGTCAATTATCATTTAACCTTCTGACTGAGTTCCTTTACGAACATCGTTTTACAACCAGTTTGCTTTCTTTATACATTTGTCATTAGCAAACTGTGGATTTTTATGTGATATAAAACTTGTAGAGTATCAACTTAAGAAATGAGATTTAGTAATACTGTCTTTTACTCTTTTGTACATCATATTAAGTATTTTACTGTTTATACTGTGTGCAGTTCTGTCCGCTGCATATATTCTTTACGTTTTATATCTTTCACGTCTACATATCTTATTTTAGTGTAAATGTACAGAATCTGCAGTTTAATTATTACTTTATCTCACTAGTTAATTTAAAAATATTTCAGAAGTCAGTTATAAACTCTTCATAGATAATATTCCATTAAATGAAATGGATTATTATATGTAGAACTGTTCTTATGTTAAATTGAATTAAGTCCATTAAACGAAATTAGTAATACGTGGCAATTTTCATAAAACTCGTTTCTTCAATAAAATGAACATATTTCATTAAACGTGATACTTTAGATGACTGGTGACTCACGTTCTTCTTCACTGATTCAATTAGAAGCAACGTTTTCCACGAAAGAACGTCCAGTCTCGATGTACCATTTCCTTCCTTCGCGACTTTATGGCCCTTATCGTGAGCGAAAATAACAAACGAGATTTCCGCCGCTCGACCAATCCCAGTTAACTTTAATTACATAATTACATCTTACGAATCACGTACAATCGATCAAGTTATCTCGTCTAGTACCTGATTTAGTATCTGATTTACAGATTTATTGTTGCTTCTTTATATTGGATTAAAAACTATAATGTCTGCTTATGTTTACATAAAAAATAGTAATGTGTATTTATATGTACGTATAATCCACGTTCTTGCACATGAAATTCTCTACATTTCCTCCATGTAAATGTCTACCGTTGTTGACAATACATGATTTATAGCGATCAAACATCGAATTTATAACTGTGCGAATTTCATTTCTATTCTATTTTATTTCATTGAATGCATTATTAATCTTTTGTATTAATTCAACGTGACTTTATTTCTGTTTGATACACTTTATCTCTCGAAGTTCCCCCACAGAAGTCGAGTGGCGTAAGATCGGGCGATCGTGGTGGCCAAAAGATTGGTCCACCTTGACCTATCCATCTGTGAGGAAATCAGTTACTATTTCTATATTTTTTGTGTTCCGTATTTTTGTTATAACTTTTTAATAAAGCGTTATATGATCCATGTTTATACAACGTTTTTTCTTATCTAGTGCCATAGAATATACAGACAAAGTTTGAACATTAAAATTTGGGAAACCCTGTATAAAATCTGTAGATATACATAATAAAACATTTAAATACTATCCTTCTTGAATAATTATTGAAATTTATTTAATCCTTTCGTTAAATAGTTACCACTCAGTGATAATTGACGAGCATCGTTTTCTGTTTACAATCAGAGAAATACGGAGATGCGGAAGGTGTCGAGAAACGTAAAGACAAAGTCGTAGTCACGCGTGTTGTTAACCGACACGACTAAGTACGCGGGACAGGATTCCGACGTTTCTTGTAAACCGAGGCAAGAAATCGCGGCCGCTTCATTCATAGCACCTATCAGTCGGCTGACGACCGTCCGAGCGGACAGTCGCTCGCATCGCGTGCGTCCCGCCTCGTCTAGTACCGTGCCATTCCGTTCCGTCAAGCTACATATCGAAGGTCAGGCGACCCCCGAACAGACCCTTGAATCATCCTTCGAGCCCGTAACGCGCCTCGATCGCGCCCGCTCTTTCACTCCGTCCCCGAGGCCCGTAGAATCGGGTCGCCTATCTTCGGCGGAGTGAAAGTTTTCGAAGAAAATCGGTGCCCCTGTGCCGCGGCTAATATAATCAGTGCCCTCCGGGTTCAAGCGCGAACAGACGATCTAAACGAAAGTTGGAAGCAGAGACGTCGGAGGGAAGGTTTCGTTTGGTGAATTTTCGTAGTAGGCGGACTCGGAGGAAAGCGAAGCGAGTAAATAGAATTTTCGGCACGTAGTGGGGGTTGATTGTTTGCATTTAGCAATTCGGCACGTGGTGAGACGTGTCTATGTAATATCAATCGGTTTGATCGTCGTGTCTTCGTTAGTTGCTGCTGCTGCTCCTCCTCCTTGGGGCATACGTACGTCTGTCTCGCCAATCGGTTGGAATGTTCGCGACCGAGCTGTGATTTTACCGATTGTTGCCGTATGATTAGAACAGCGGCTTGTGACGAAACCCCCGGCGATAGAGTCCTTCGGTAGTCTCACGCGAATGACGAAACGCGATACTATATTTCGCCGATACAGTTCGAGTCCCGCGCCTAACGAGCTCTCTTCTCGCTTATCAATCCTTTCGTGGAAATTGAGAAACGCGGCTGAGGAGCTGAGCGTCAACCTCCGTAGTTCGCGAAAAGAGGGACACAACACGGGGTAGGAAAGAATCCGAGATAGATGTGCACGAAGCGGGGATCGTCGATAAATCGGCGCGAGAGGATGAGGAAAAAGGAGACTCGCTTAGACAAGTGAACTGTGTCATCCACTGTTATTTGGATTTCTGTTTGACTCGCGTGAGCATTTTTTCTATAACCGTGCACTAGTTTACGCAAAGTGGTGGAAAGATGGCGTCGACCGGCAGCGAGGGTGACGAAGATTACGGCCTGGGGTACCAGAACACATTGGTAAGTCCTTGTTTTTTAGTCAATCCATCGGGGAGTCGAGTATCGAGAGAAAACACGGTGCGTTTCTTCGTTTCATGTTTACTTATTAACACTAAATCTATCGGTCAAGTGACGGGTTCTAAATTATTCTATGAAAAATATAAAGAAGACATTTGTATTATCTTATCGTTAAAATTGTAATTATTATTTAAGTTATTTACAAAACATTGTTGACACTAAATTGCACTCAAATTTAAGAAATATACATATAGTATGTTGGTTTACAAAAACTGTTAAATGTTAAATCGAATATAGAGTAGAAATAACTGAGTACGTATCAAAATCTATTATATCTAGGCTGTGGATTTTTATGCAAAATGTTTATGATAGTAATTTAGAAAATGTGCTTTAAATAGATATTTATTTTATCATTGAAATATTTTAATTTGCTTGTGCTGTATATTTCTATACATTACACGCAACGTTTATTTTTTGTACTGTAATTTTTCTTATAAAATTTCTTAGCTTTGCTTTAAAAAATGAAGTAATCACTGTTTTGACCTCATTTTTTGATCGAAATTTGCAATAATTTCTTTCTCTCTTTGAATCTTTTAAATCATTTTTGTGCGATTCTGTCAATGATCACCCCTTCTCTAAGGACAGTGCGTCTTGTTACGTTTGCTGATATAAGGTAAATAGCCCAATTTATACTCACTGGCTTATTACTCTATAATTTTAAGATAACATATGAACTTTGCTCATTTTATTTTTTTTCTATTTCCTGTTTTATTGCGTAACGATTTCTACTCACTGGCATTACTTTTCTATAATTTTATTATCTTAGAAATGAATGAAATAAAAGATAGAAATAAAGACTAAAATAGCATTTATCTAAGAAATTTTATTATCTCAGAACCATAGAAAAATACGCCAGTAAGTAGAAACTGTGACGTAAACAGAAATCGGAACATCTACCTTATTTCCAAGTTTAAACTTGCTAAGAATAAAAGTTCGAGTTCTCAGTTGTCCACTGTCTATATTTACTGTTCACAAAACAACAAAACGACGAAACAATTGAAAACCATTCAGTAATTATATTAACTACGAAGCCCAATCATTTGAATGAAACTTCTTTCTCGAGTCGACGCTGATGCTAGAATCGAAAAGAGGCGTTGAGCGTAGGCAAGGGTTGCAAACCTATTTTCATGTTTATTCTTGGCCGCAGTGCATCGCTAGATATATGTGGTTCGCTTTAGAGTCGCGATTCGAGTCTGTGATCATTAGAGAGCACGTGCCTCGGTATTAGACTTTCACGCCCGTGCATTTTCAACACGTATAAGCGTCGTGAGCGTACCCACGCTTTCTTGTCGCGCCGCATTCTCCCAGCTGATTGTCAGCTGATCGCCACCTGAGCGATCGGCCTTCACCAATTTATACAATCTCAACGACGATAGACGAGAAACGCGAGACACGAACACGCTTCAGTGTAACATGTTTATAAAACCTTTTAATTAAAAATATCGAATTGCTGGCTAAAACCCAGAATCAACTTTCTTTCGTCTTATTAAAAAATCTATTACAATGCTTGCTGCAACATCAGTATAAAAATTATTATATTGAAGACCTAGCAAAGATTGCAATATGTTTCTTTTGGACTCTGGGTTTTGCTCAGCAACTTATTACTAGACTTCAGATTTTATAGATTTATAGAAGATTATTTGAATGTGCAAAAAATGTAAAGAATGCATGTAATGTGTAGAATATAAAAAAAAATATGATGCACATCATTATTTTTGAAGAGTAAAAAAAAATCTCAATCTAGACTTCGTTTTTTAAATTGATATAACAAGTGTTTTATTTGTTATATACATTCGCAGTCTATGTATTACACATAGAATTTAGTATTTGTCGGTGCAAGTTCGTTTATTTTCTATATAATTTTTAAAGATCAGTTTCATTAAAAATAGTTGTGTCAAGGAGAGTTTCGTGAGTTTCCAAGTACTTTTGTAACAGAACGGATGGTTTCGCACAGTTCGGGTTTTGAGTTATCTTTTATCAGAAGATTCGCGTGTTTGCTCTCACTTTCTTGAGATTCATAGAACCTCCTGGATCGTGTCTACTGATGAATTTTATCGGAGAATATTTATCTTCGAAACGAGGAAATAAACGATAGATCTGTAAATAGAGATAAATGTTGAAAAAAGCCGTAATGGTAGATTAGAACCATGATACCAGATAAAAACACGGCAATACGATCATATAAGTATTTAGATGGATTAATAATAATTGTAAAATTGTTAGCCATAGAGAATTTCTTTTATTTTATATTGGGGACGTTATCAGTTTAAGAATAATATTAGCTACGAGAAAAGAGAATTAGAAATAGGAATTATTATTTGAGTTAGAAGAAGATGGGGATGAAATGTGTCATCTCAATATAAAAATTTAATACAGTTTAGGCTATTATCACGCAGTGCGTATGTTTACATACATTGGAATTTTTCTGCTAGCCTTGTACTTATTTACGTACGTTTTCGCAAAAAGATAATCGACAAATACGTCTGGGTGACCTAATATTTCTTATCGGAAGTGGCCACGGTAGCGTAGAATTGGAACCAGTCTCAATTGACTCGCCTTCACTTAATCGACGAGTAATAACGGTATAAGCAGTATTTAGTACCAAACCGCTTCCAGATTTAGATCCGACAACGCGTTTCAAGAGATCACTCGTATTAAATCTTCGCATTTTTAATGGCTTTTTCTACCTCTAAAGTACAGATGTTTTTCATCATCTTATATAGAATTAATCAAGAATGATTAGACGGATCTTTATGCAGAATAAACTATTATAGGAATTCCTTTTGCATTTTAAAAATCACTTACTGCTTTGTGTGTCCTCCGACATTGAATAAATGTTTTATATTTTCTGTACATACAATTTGTCTGTAAATACATAAAATTCACAGTTTTATAACGACAATCAGCAGAAATTGAAGTTATTCAATTATTAAATGTTGAAAGATGAATTCAGAGTTGTGAAACCTTCCATTATTCATTATCATATTAGCAATAGTACGTTACGTATTCCTTGAATTTGCACAAATTCGTGTTTCACATTTCTACATATATTGAACAGCCAGACGTCTGTGATACAGTCTGCTGCTAATATTTTTTTTGTCCCTGACGCGCAATACTTTTGCAATAGCGTAATGGTAGTTTCGTCTGCCAATTTCGACGATGCATTATAGCAAATGCAAAGACAATACTGCCTCGTGTTCGGCTTTCGAAACACCCTGTACGAAATTCCGCGGCAGTTTGCCATTTCTTTAGATCTCCTATTTCTGTTCTCGCCCTCTTTTTCGAAAGATTCTCTGATTAACTAACTGAGTGGTGCAAGTAGCTTGTCAGTTATTTCATGTTTGAGATTAGTTTCTGGCTTACATGCAGCAATAAAGTTGAGACCGTTCAATTAAGGATTAGATAATCCTAAGATAATGACAGAATATTGCAAGAACGTAAATAGAAGAGTCAAAAGAATATGAAATACACAATTTATAAAATAAATATTTTATAGGGAAGTTATACAAATGATGGAATATTAACTTGGAACATAAAATACATAAGTAATTAGGAGGAATTATTAGGTAGATAAATTCTCTTATCTCAACTTCTTTTTGCCAAGAAATGGGTTTGGTTGAACACTGCTTCTTAAATATTTCTTTCTTTCATCTCTCATATATATCTGATACTCAGGGTTCTCACAATTTTTCCCGCACGGCTCGCTTCCCCTCTTTTTCGCCCGTATTTCGATCCCCACTACTATTCTCCTCATGCGCCTTCACTGACCATGCCTAGCATACCTCCATCAAGTATTAGTCCCTACCATGCTCGCGTCATCCGCACTTTTCGGCCGAGGGAAAAGTTATGAGAACCCTGCTGATGCTTCCACTTAATTCTTCTGTTTTTCTTATACCCTATTCCACTGAACTTCTTAGTCTATCCTAATCTAAGTTCTCTTATTCTTATTATTGATTTTGACTTCATTTGTGTCTCTCTTTCCACACTCTCTATTTCTCCTATATTTTTATTATTTTAATGTTCTTGCGCATTCTACTTCCTTTCTTTTCTTTCCCAGCCTCCCTGTACCATTCTATAATTTCTTCCTTACTCTGCCACTATATCCTGTTTCTTTCTAATTCAATTCTATTCATTCCTTTGCATTAGGTGTCTTTATTCCGTGTTAAGTGTCTTATTTTTCCTTACGTATCATCCCCTCAGGGGAATTACTATTTATGCTATGGGTTCCGTGATCCGTTTCCTCGTAGCAGTTATTGGCAGACGTAGAGAAACAAAAACTGGTAAATTGCATCCTCCCTTCTTTTTATTCTTTCAGCATCTTCCAGAATCTCGTGCTCGCTTTCTCCGAACTGATCCATTTATGCTCTGCCAGTATCCCATAAAACTCAATGGTAGATGTGGTACTCAAAACGATTAGATATCTTCATGATTAAAATCAAATGCTCTTGCAGTATCTCAGACAAGAATATTTGTACAGTTTTCAATCTACAGTTAAAATCTGTTTAATTGTATTGAATTATTCGCCAGCTCTCATAAATTATTTATCATTTTGTTTGCCAAATATTCTCGTATGAGATATTGTAGGAGTATCTGATTTTAGTCATAAAGGTATCTAATCGTTTTAAGTACCGATTAACGTCCCCAGAAAATTTGCTTTCTAGATTAGAATTTTATTTTTAGTAAATTCTCATGAAACCTTGAACTTTGCTCCTTATCAAAATAGACTTTTCTCTGACAATGTTAAGAGAGAAAAACACCTTCAAAGCATTTTCGTTATCTTTTACAGAGTTCACAAAAATACACTTGTCTATACTTTTATGTCTAAGAATATGTCACAAATAACACAAGACCAACAAAGAAGCTTCTCTCATTCCCCAAAATCATGCTTTTCTAGAAGAATTACGTAGCGGATATTGCAAAAATAATTTTGTGTTATCGAGTGTAATATTAGTTTAATTGCGGAAGGGAGCTCAGGACTGGTTATTCTTTAACATCCGCCAATTTTGATTCTCTGAAACGACTTCTTGAAACTTTCTCGACCGAAGAGTGTCACAAGTGCTTTTTAATCGCCTCACGTGTTTTCCTCCGATTCTTTCGAAATCGGTGATGTCACCTGATTAACACCGGTTAACGCATTTCGAGTTCCTCTTCTTCTTCTTTTTTCTTTATTTCTCACCGCTGTTTCTCGATTCTTCCGGTTTCATTAGAAACAACGCAGTAGCCCCTCTCCTTTTTTCCCCAGGCCGTGTATCGAAGATCCATGACGTAATCGCGAGCACCGGCTTTTCCGATCTGTCGATACCTCGATTACGTAATTTGTGCATTATGCGATATTTCGCGTTCACCTTTTGCGATAGTCACGTGGCTTTTCGTGTCGAAAGATTCTTTGATAAACGACAAAAATATGAAGACAACGTAACTTACCGCAGCACTCACTGCTGTCGATTAGCAGAATACGAAGTTGTTCATATTAATCGCGTTTGAGGTTTACCTGTTCTGCTCAGGCCGGGAAATTACGTTCGGTTTTTTCCTCGCTTCAAGGCCTTGCCAAGGAAAATGGTCAAAAGTTATGGCCAGTTTCGAAACCGAGCATTAATTCTTATGAAATAATTCAGATAATAATGAGAATAATTGACGAAGGGAATTCGTATGAAATAAATGAAATAATTCAGGAACTTAACTGATCAGAGTTAAGAGCCCTTGTATGAGCCCTTAGAAAAAAACAGTGATGAAGTATTGAAATTTTAGGTTGTTAGATATTATATTAATAAAACGTGCAAAATTGTAATTATGCAAAATCTTAATCTGACCCAAAATACATCGCATTCTTCGAGACAATTTTTTCTAGAATTTATAAACAATGTACATAATTGCAAGTCAGATAAAAAAATGTCGTTAGTCCTATGTAAATTGTTATTGCATAATCGATATTCGTCACTGAAACGATTCAATAATTTCATGCTAAAATACGATAATCGCAGTCGGCGATAATTATGTTACTTAGATATATTATTAGACTGAGAAATTTATGGATTTATGGAAAAATTGTACATATTGAGAATGTATTCAACATGTACGTACTAAAATAGTCCATATTATTGTCTGTGAAGGACAAAAGAAGTTCTTATCAAGATTGAATTTTTTAAGTTAGCATTGAAAATGCTTTTGATTTGTATAAAACCTCGCAGTCTGGATATCATTGAAAATGTGTAATAGACAAAGTTCTCTGCTTCTCAATGAAAAATAACTCGGTCTAATCAAATTATCACCGTATCAGTTGAAAGCTGATTTATAGCATTTTAATAAGTGCTTCGGTCGGTCGTATTGAAGATCCGGAATTCGCAGCTGGTTCGAGCGATTAGCCGATTTCTAACTCGATCGGAAGGTGAGATAATCAAACAGGTATCAATTAGCGCTAATTCGTTTATCCTCCGCTAAATCAATCTCCCTTATCGCGTACGCCGGAACGTTCCCAGTGACCCGCAATATAATTTGCACGAAACCAACGTTAGTGTTTTATATTCGAGCTAGTACCTTAATAACAATAATACTTTATTGCTTTTGTCTCACGGCCAAGAAATTGATTGGAGTATGGAATTTATCTAAATGGATGAACCACGTGCGTTTGTATAAACTTTGATTACTAGAAATATTTATTTAGTACAGCATCGTTCAACATCGTAGGTATACACAGTTACAGACACTATACACACGTATTGCATGTGCATACACATATAGGGCAGAGCACGCATAGTACAGAGATTCATTCATACTCATTCATGAAATAGATAAATAAATAGATAATCATAGAACTAAGACTATACTTTATAACAAATATCCTGCCTATTACATCTCTAACTTAAACATCCACGCATTCTACATTCTCATTCTCATTCTCATTATTCTGTTTCTTATATCTATTTATGTTTAATTATCAGTAATATTCGTACCGCATTTTATACTCTTATTCTCATTATTCTGCTCTCTATATTTATACATGTAATTATCATTAATATTTGTACTGCATTTTACACTCTCATCCTTATTATTCTATATATTTAAGCTTTTGACTACGACAGGCGTATACGCCTTCGGAGGATGGAGGTGGAGGTGGGTGCCCCTGTGGCCAAATAATAGATTCTGTGATCCCATTGTATTGCTACAAATCTCAATCCTATATTCAAAAATTGTTCAGGTGCTCCGGAATTTTTGGTAGGCACTCTATACGACAGACGTAAATATACGCTAGTCACAGCGACTGATATGCAAATATAGCACCGCAGTCAAAGATTTAATTATATTATCATTAATATTCGTGCTCATTTCAAAACTGAATAACTTTTCTAATCTAGAATTAAACCATTTAAAATTCTTTAGGGTGTTAGAAGGCTTAGTTTACCATATAACTTGTAACAAAAAATTAAAAAAAATTGCCACTCGTGGAAGTCTTGAATAAAAAAGTAAAGGGTATAATTTTGTAAAGGTAAATAATGTAAGTGTAAACATTTATAATTCATGTAATGCAATACGATACTAATAGTTCAAACTATTAGCCTCTAAGCTACCCAAGGTATAATATATTGTTAAATATATTACAGATGCATGCAAAATTATAATGGACGTAAATAAAAATGCTAATACAAATAAATTTGTTGAAAATGACGTTAATTCGATTAGAATGTTGGCCATTAGTCGCACATTTTTTAATTTTACATGTTAGTTCGACAAAAGTACTTACTGCAATTTGTTCGTCTGTAATATTGCGAACGATAAGATAGAGACTGAAACTTTGTTACCGGTTACGTATACGGCTCGTACGTAAGTAGATATGTAATATACATATTTAAGTTTATATGTAACGACCTCGCGTATACTATAACCGGAACACAAATATTGACGGTCGACTGTAACGACGCGCAGGTGATATTATAGGCTGACGATGAACTTACGCTTGCGAATTTTCTCTCTCACTAAATAGTTCTACCTCAAGTATTTGTATTTCATTTCTCTTCTCTTTGAATTTCGTTATTTTTATATTTTAGTCTCGGGCATCAAACAAACTAATTAGCGTTCAAGGGAATAAGACTCGAGGTGAAAACTATTATCTGAGATAAGAATGAAAAATGTATAATAGTTATAGTTTATATACAAATCAAGGGTTAAATTTACATAGCAATTGCTTATTTTAACCTTGCAGCCAACTTCGTTTACATTTACTATCTTACAATTAACTCATTCGTCC
>NW_017142786.1:757106-760352 GCF_001652005.2 Ceratina calcarata
ATCCAATATTGAAAAAGTTATTCCGTTTTAAGATGTATCCCAATATTAATAAGTATGTATGTATTTGAAAGTTGCCAAATACACATAGTGTTTTTCTAATCACCTGTAAGCATATACAGTTATGTAAGCCAAGCGGTATTTTGTTGTTATCGTAATCATTATTACGTTTATTCGTCACAGGGACACGTGCATTTTATGCCATTACCCTCGCATCTGCGAAATTGTTTGCCTCGTGACCCCATGACACATGTTCCGCTTATAGCAATCGTTTCGTTAATTTAACATTTGCACAGTTAGACTGCATTATCGTCTCGCGATCAGGCGCACCGTCTCTAGCCCGATATAACAATAATTGCTTTTTAAACGGCCGATAACAAGAGCTTAGCTTAATGCCTAAACGCGTGGATCAGATTGATAAGAATGATAAGGCAACCTTTTCTCTGGTTCGAGAGGATCTTCCGTTTCGTCTAATCAATTGCTTGGAATAATTGAAGCACTTCGATAAGAAATTCTCTGCCCAGGAGATAGAGTCACTTGTCTCAAGTTTTGTTAGCTAAACGCGAGGGGCAAACTTGAAAATGATTTTCCAGATTGTATCTGAATTAAATCAGTTGATTAATACCTTATGTCATTCTTTTACTGTGGATCTTTATGCAAAATAAACTACTTGTAATGTCAATATAAAAAAATAAAACTCATGCATTTCAAAAACAATATAACATATGTAAGTTTCTAGAAGAAGAATGAATTCGATAAAGATTGACAATGCGGAGCTTTAATATTTATTTGAAGAATACAATATGTACTTGGATGATTCACTGACAATTAGGATAAGGAGTTTAGTGCAAACAGTGCTCGTAAGAGAAATATTTGATGTGTATTTAGGAGCTTTCTCAAGGCTTCTTTGACTCACATGCATGTGATTGCATTATCGCAGATACGAGCGAGCTTTATCGGCGCAAGAATAGAAATACGTCATCGTTTCCTTTAGCCTAGGAACAATCTACACGCATATATCTAAATACACTTTATTGTCTGCCTTTCCCATTCAAAATTTTGCATTCAGCTAAACCTTTTAAGGGATTAGGATAGTTACGTGACTCTTCTAAAAGTCAGCGAATTTTTTACATTTTTACTTCATTTTATCCATAGTCAAGTAAAAATAATATAAAATATAGGTTTACGGGACTACACTTTTCTTTCTCATATATTTTAAGAAGATTTTTGGATCGTCATGTACATCTTTCAAAAGTCAAAAGTTAAATCTTGATTTCATTCAGAACAATCTTTCTTGGATATACAATTGCTTATAAACAGAGCCATATAAGTGGCCATAAGACCATATAAGTGGTCAAAATGTGTTGTTTAAATTTTCATTACAAGCCCGGATAAAAATGTTAGGTAATCGATCTTCACATTTTTCCTTACGATTTCTACAAATTTCAATTTTTTCGCAATTTTTTGTACTCATGATTTAGCAAACTAATCTACGTAATTATTAAGAAAAACTCAGGTGGTTTGGCCTGAAAAATGTATTTCCATATTTTTGGCCAATTTATTTTCAAAAACAATATAACATATGTAAGTTTCTAGAAGAAGAATGAATTCGATAAAGATTGACAATGCGGAGCTTTAATATTTATTTGAAGAATACAATATGTACTTGGATGATTCACTGACAATTAGGATAAGGAGTTTAGTGCAAACAGTGCTCGTAAGAGAAATATTTGATGTGTATTTAGGAGCTTTCTCAAGGCTTCTTTGACTCACATGCATGTGATTGCATTATCGCAGATACGAGCGAGCTTTATCGGCGCAAGAATAGAAATACGTCATCGTTTCCTTTAGCCTAGGAACAATCTACACGCATATATCTAAATACACTTTATTGTCTGCCTTTCCCATTCAAAATTTTGCATTCAGCTAAACCTTTTAAGGGATTAGGATAGTTACGTGACTCTTCTAAAAGTCAGCGAATTTTTTACATTTTTACTTCATTTTATCCATAGTCAAGTAAAAATAATATAAAATATAGGTTTATGGGACTACACTTTTCTTTCTCATATATTTTAAGAAGATTTTTGGATCGTCATGTACATCTTTCAAAAGTCAAAAGTTAAATCTTGATTTCATTCAGAACAATCTTTCTTGGATATACAATTGCTTATAAACAGAGCCATATAAGTGGCCATAAGACCATATAAGTGGTCAAAATGTGTTGTTTAAATTTTCATTACAAGCCCGGATAAAAATGTTAGGTAATCGATCTTCACATTTTTCCTTACGATTTCTACAAATTTCAATTTTTTCGCAATTTTTTGTACTCATGATTTAGCAAACTAATCTACGTAATTATTAAGAAAAACTCAGGTGGTTTGGCCTGAAAAATGTATTTCCATATTTTTGGCCAATTTAATGAGTACTATTGATATCCAGTTTCATCGTGCCGCTATTGGAGTTTATCCTTTAATATTGAAATGAATCTGAGTAATATGTAGTGAAAAAATTTCGGGTTAATATACAAAGATCGTGATCTATAGATCATCTGTATGTTTGAACGTTCCCGCTTGATCGACGCCAGCAAGTGTTGCCAGAGGCAGGTGACGTAAGCCATACAGTTAGCAGACCTTGTTGCTACTATACATACGTGTCTGTGATCGATCCGTGAAAGCTACTGCGTGATCTAACGATCCCCTGATCCCGTACTGGTTGTGCTTCGACCTATCGACTTCCTCGATTAGGCTGCAAAATTTAAAAGACTTACCTTGTTCGTCAGGCGATTGGTAAATTCATTTTGGAACGTTTCGAGGGTCAAAGAGGGATAAGTACTTACAAGCTGAATTACGTAACAAAGGTGAAACGCTTTTAGGCGCCACGAGTTTGAAAGTCGAATCTTGGATAGAAGATGCTCGAATGATTCAATAACGAATACTAAATCAAAAACAGATTTAAAGAAACAAGGAATGAGTAATGTAATCAGGACTAATCAAGCATTCCGATTTGTATTTAAAGTCAGATCTGATTTGTCTAATTAATTAATAACTGTATACAAACAAAACAGAATAAAATAACGAATAATGAAATTATAGTAATCAATTTAGATAAATATTGAAGATTATACAACGAAGAAATTAATCTAAAGAAAACTGTAGAAGTTTATACGAGGAAATCAAATAACAAATAATACAAAATTGTATTGATAATGATCAATTTCAATAAATATTGAAAATCGGTACATGAAGAATG